>NC_064812.1:44948538-44994548 GCF_023721935.1 Panthera uncia | reverse complement strand
AAAAAAAAAAAAAAAAAAAAAAAAAGAAAACCACAGGCCCCAAATGGTGTCATGACAGTAAACCAAGGCCCCCCAGTCAGTAAGCCAAGACTTAACACCTAACCTAAATGCAGTTTCAATCCCCCAGAGAATGTAACCTTTAACAGTCAACTTAGAATTTCCTGGTCAGCACTAGGGAACGTACTGATAGACCCCTTCTCTTCTCCTTAGGAGGGCAGACTTTCCTAAATAATGCATTCCTTGCTAATAAGTTCCTCTCTTTTTCTTCTTCCTCCTCCTCCTCCTCCTTCCCTTCTTCTTCCTCTTCCTCTCCTTCTTCTTCCTCTCCCTCCCTTCTTCCTTCCTTCTTTTCTCTCCTTCTCCTTCTCCCTCTCCCTCTCCCTCCCTTTCCTTATCCTTCTTCTTCCAATGCCCTCTCTCTGCCTTCTGCCTTTAAAACTCTTTCTTTTGTTTAGCTCCGTGAAGCTCCCTTCTACTTGCTAGTTGGGATACTGCCCAATTGAAGAATTAGTTGATCTTCAAATTTACTCAGTTGAATTTTGTTTTTTATGTTTATAATGCCCTTATGTGCCGGACATCCTACCATACATTTTATGTGAAGTCTCTCTGGTCCTTCCAACATGCTTGCAAGGTAGTGGTGCTGGTGGGGATAACAATGATTATCTTTGCTGAGCACTTTCTCTGTCCCTAGTGTTTACTCAACCCCTTGCACGCAATACCTCAACCTTGTTTGTACAGAAGAGTAAGTCAATTAAACCAATAGATGGCAACTTTATTTTACTCACACAGTAGTATAACAGAAAAAAAAAATCCCCAGGGTAAAATAGCTTGTAGGAAAATAGCCATTATTTGTTAATCATTTTTGGCCCATGGTACTTACTATTTCTGAGTCCTAATTTTGCCATCTACAGTTACATAAATGGCCATGCAGAATAGGTCCTAACAGGGAGCTGTGCCCTCCGCTGTCCTCTCTCTGTGCTCACTGCCAACCTCTGGTGTTAACTCTTGTCTCACCGCTTTAAAATTATCCATTATAAAAACGTCTCTTTAAGTTGCATACGTTTCGCAAGGGCAAGGGCCAGCCTTTCTCAACATTTCCCCAGCTCTGCCTGTCAGTTGCCTCACATGAAGCAGACATTAAACAAATGTCTGAATAGAATTATTTTTTTCTAGCCGATGTTTTCCCCAATGACTTCACAAATGGCTCTCTGTAACAGAAGAAATTTAGATTGAATTTGTCATAGTTCAAACATCAAAAACTAACCCTTACTAACTTTTCAGAGTTTTCTAATGCACTTTTACATAGTGTAGCCACCATGGGAAAAAGTATGGAGCTTGCTCAAAAATTAAAAATAGGACTACCAAAAGATCCAATTATCCCACTTCACGGTATATTTCCAAAGGAAATGAAAATAGGATCTTGAAGAGGTGTCTGCACTCCTATGTTCCTTATAACATTATTCACAGTAGCTAAGATGTGAAAACGACCTAAGCATCTACTGATGGATGAATGGATAAAGAAGATGTGGTATAGAGATATAAATGGAATATTATTCACCATGAGAAAGAAGGAAATCCTGTCAGTTGAGACCACATGGCTGAGCCTTGAGGGCATTATGCTAAGTGAAATAAACCAGACAGAGACAGATGATACTGCATGGTATCACTTATATTGGAGCCTGAAAAAGAAAACATGTTGAACTCAAAGAAACAGAGAGTGGAAGAGTAGGTGCCAAAGGCTGCAAAGGAGAGGGGAGGTAGGGGGAGTTGGGTTAACGGGTACAAACTTTTAGCTACAGGATGAAGAAATGAAGAGCTACAGGATGAAGAAATGTAAAACAAAGGAATTATAGTTGATAACACTGTGTTATATCATTGACGTTTTCTAAGAGAATAGGACTTAAATGTTTGCATACACACACTAGCTGACCAATGTAAAACAGAAAAGAAAATTTTTGAAGGACGCCTGGTCTTATGGGAAGTGGATAGGAAAGCTAGGGATCAAGGCTACCAAAACCACAGTCAAATTCCCTTATCATATGGTTAAGTTGTCTTCAAGGGCTCTGCTGCCATTGTGGTCACTCAACACTGTGTGGCTTTTGTCTATCACCATTAATAAAATTCCCATCATGTCCCTTGCAGACTTAAAGTCCCAAGCAAAGCATCCTGTCAACTGAGTCCACATCTGTCTCTGCTGACAGGTCTGTGATCTGTCCCTGTCCCCTGGGACCATCTTCCTTCCTCAAAAGAGATGCATCCCTCCTCTGATCAGGATCCTCACCATGGAGACATGACCTTCGATAAGGAAGAAGGTTTGGATCTTAGGCTGCCAAAGCAATGAAAATGTCCACTGAACAGACTGGAAGGATTCGGAACCATTGCTCCAAAGAGCAACCTTCCACAGAATTTTTAGACTATAAATAAGATAGATTCCTGGCTGTCTGAAATGCTTAGATAACAGTTCCTCTGTGAAACAGAGATGGATTGAAATACAATACGTTCCTGCACTGCGATCATCTCCTGAAATGCCAGAAATACTTTCGTGTCAATGTCTTATCATAAGAAGCCTGAGAGCTGGAATCTAGAATTACAATTCTTTTTCTTTCCCCCAGGATCTTGCTACAAAGATTTGGTAAGGAGATGCATTTCCTCCCCCAAGTCGGCTGTCTCCATTTGTAACTGATACTACATACAGCAGGGAAGCATCTGTGTTTCAGAAAAATGATGTGTGAAAACAGTTTTCAAAAATGCATGCTTTCTACATTAAAAAAAAAAAAAACAACTAAAAATATGTTTGGTTACCACTTTGTAGAGCCTATTGAATTTGGCTGTGAATGGGAATCTAATTGCCATCCATTTCTATTGGAGCCTTCTACGAACATGACATTTCCATTAAAAAAAGAAGTCAGCTATAGCATTATGATGTGGATGCTGAAATCATAAAAAAAAATTAATGACTGGTTGGTAGGTTAATAATTTATATTTCTTCTTTGCAGCCCATTAGAAGAAATAAGCAAAGCCACAGGTACAGAAAATATCACTGGGGTTGGCAAAGGTAAAAGGAATATTCTTACTCAAGTGTTACAAATAGCTCCCTGGTTTTGAGTGATGATTACTGATTACTCTCCTATTTTTCATTTATAAATGGAGAATATCTTCTTCTTTGTCACCTGCTCTTGTTACTGTGGGGTTGGCATCAAAATATTAACACTTGCAGGGCTGAATTTAAGGGCTAAGGGACCCACAGCTTGGGTTACAGGGTCCAGACTTCAGCTTGTTGCAGAAAAATCTGTTCACTCCTCCACGCATGGCAGGAATTACATCCTATTTTCCTAAACTTTGTAGCTTGATGTTCTTGAGCAGCACCGCTCCTCCTTTCTTTCTGGTTTTTTCTTTTACAGTAATTCGAAGACCAGTGCCCATTTGATGAGTTGGACAGTCTGTTTGTTATGATTTTGTCTTTTCTTTTGGTGAGCAGTTGGCAAAGGGAAGGGGCTATTCCAGCATTTCAGATAATGAGATTTGCCGTTAATAAGGTAAAAAGCACACAACGACACCAGATTAATGTTTCTCAAGCACAGCTCCAATTAACATCCACCCTGATTAATTTAATGTCTCTAACTCCCTCCCTAATGAAGTCCAGAATTCTACCCCTGGACTTCAAGTGTCTTCACTTGATGACCTTTATCTATCTTCTGATGTTTTATTCTATTGTTTTCCTATGCGTATAGTATAGACCACCTCAGTGGTTCTCAATCCTAGCTGCAGATCAAAATTACAGGTGACACTTTAAAAAAAAAAACAAACCCCCCCCCCCCAAAAAAAAAACCCACTGAGGCCCAAGGCCCGCACTATGCTAACTGAATATGATCCTGGGGGGTGAAGCACAGGCATCCATCTGGCGTGTATCAAATAGGTAGGTGCTGGAATTATCTGGAGGCTTCTCTATTTACTTTTTTTGCTGATTAGGCTGGGATGCATCAAAGGCTAGGCTCAGCGGGTACTCTTGGCCAGGGTGTCTACATATGTTTCTCCATATAGCCTCAAAGCGTGGTGGCTCAGGGTAGTCAGATCTCCCACAGGAAGCACAGGAGCAAAGAGTCCGCTGGAAAAGGTGGAATCTTGGGGCCTTTTACACACTTAGCCTCAGAAGGTACATAGCATTGCTTTGCTGCATTTTATTCACCGAAGCAGGCAGGAACCTTCAGGGGAGGGGACCCGCCTCTCTATAGGAAGCGTGTCAATGAATCTGTAGCCACATTTTTAAGCTGCCATACACCCTTGTTAATTAAGTCCACTGTCGAGCCAGAGTGGAGAACAACTGGACCCATATCTTTCAAATACTGACCTGCGGAGCAGGGCTGGGCCTTGAGTGAGGCAAATGAGACACCTAGGGTGCAAAATTGAAGAAGGCAGCCACTCTCTGGATCCTGCAGGGGAGCATCTCCTTGCATTTTGTGCCCAAGGCGCCTTCCTGGCCTCATCCAGTCCTGGCCCTGCTACAGAGCGCTTGTGTATGAATCATGAGTGTGAATGGGTGTCAGATTCCTGAGTCTCATACTTTGATATTCTGATTCAGTAAGCCCGGTCCCTGTTGGGATTCTGCATGTTTTTAAAGAATCCTAATGGATCCATTACAGAGTCCGTGTGCTTTCCTGGTACTGTGCCTTTGTTCACGCTATTCACTCTGCCTTGAATGTCCTTTCCTTCTATTTCTATCCACTATGGCCTATCTATCAATTGGACTATCTACCAATGGGATTTCAGATCCATTTCAAATACTGCCCCTTTTATCAAGCAAAGGTCCCAACAGCCAGAGTATAAACTGTTCCTCCTAAGAAACCCATAGCACTTTTTTTATATGCCTTAAGACACATTTTGTCTAGGATGGTTTGTGGACACACACATCTAGCAAGAACTTACTTTCCTAGGAGGCTACAAAATGGAGATCTGGATCCACCCCATCAATTCTCATAGGTAAAGTCTTGTTAAAACATGGTACCATTCTCTGACTCATCTTGCTCCCAGATTGTTCTAATCCACACAACAGCTGGCATGCTCCTGGCACGTTTCTGATGCCCGGTAAACAGTGGATATCTCTCCTGATGAAAGGTTGGATTCCCATTTTTGCATCCTTCACGGAAGCCCCCAAATATTGAGTAATTACCCTAGTTGAAATGCTTAAGCATAGATAGGGACTGCATCCTTTATTGTGACTTCTATTTTGGAAAATTTCTTGCTTGAACTTTACCTGACCATCTTTTCCGCATAGTAAAGGGTTTTGTCGAGGCTCACTCTGTGCAGAGTCCTTACCACTCACTACCTTTGTGGACGGCAATACCACATGCAAACCTCATAAGCCTTTGAGGTAAACCCCATTTTCGTGACCATTGTAGTGATGAAGAAAACTGGGATTTAGCAACTTTCCAGATCACAGAATAACAAAGCGACTGAGGCAGGTTTCAAATCCAGACCTCGAAGATTCCAAAACGTGATGATTTCTCCCCTACACCAAATCAGCCCCCCCCCCCCTTAATCGGTGGTGTCCATTAAGCCCACCCACCTTTGAGGAGGGTGGGGCGGACAGGTTCTCTTGGACGAAAAGCAAAGTTGGCAAAATCTCTTCGAGTCTCTTAACTCGTAAGGTTTCCGCCGCGGGTCTCTTTTAACTCCTAAGCTTTCCGCTGCGGGGTAGGCTCGGGGCTCCCGCACCCGGCGCTTTGGCTCTCGGGACACGCGCCCTCGCACCCCGGCGCTCGGCCACCTCCTCCCTGGCGGCACGTGGGTGGGGCGGGGGCTCCAGGGGGCGGCGGCCAATGGCAGCTAGGGGGTCAGAGTCGGTTCCCCGCGAGGGGCGCAGCGGTTGCTAAGCGCAGCGATGAGACGGATCCGGCGCCAGCAGCCCAGGGAAGGGGGAGGCGCGAGCGAGAGCGCGTGGGAGCGCGGAGGCCAGAGCCGGGAGGGGGAGCGAGCGGAGAGAGACGCCGGGGAGGCGCGCGGGAGCGAACGCCCGCTCGGGAGCCGGAGCCCCGCGGCAGTGCGGCCGCGCCCCTGCCCGAGCCAGTGCGGCCGCCCAGCCCCGCTCCGCCCGCCGCCTTCTGGGCTCCCGAGGATGGAGGACTCCCGGGAGACGTCGCCGTCCTCCAACAACTCCTCGGAGGAGCTCAGCTCTGCCCTGCAGCTGTCCAAGGGCATGTCGATCTTCCTGGACGTAAGTACCGGGCGAAGGAGTTGGGTCGGCGGTCCCCGACCTCCACCCCCTCGTCGCGGCTTTCCTCTTCCCCTGGAGGAGGGTGGTCGGTCCAGGCGCTGATCAGCAGGTGTTTTGCACCCCCCCTCCCCCCGAACACCAGCGAGAACTACCTCCTTACCTCGCTCCCCTGTCCCCCTGGAAATGCACCGAGGAAAATGCGGGAGAATGACTACCACCCAACTTGTAAAAAGGATTGTCCTGCACCTGCAGCTCGGGGCTTAACAACCCTGAATGAATGGCAGAAGTTAAATTTTCCAGCGGCGTGGGTTTCATTGGGGACTAGATCGGTAGCTACAACAATCTCCATTCAGGTGAATAGAGCGTTTTAAAGGGGCTAAGGGAGGGAGGGAACATCATTAACTCAACTCATCTCTGATGTGACCTCTTTGCAGTTCTCCATCTCCCTGAAGCTCTTAGGCGACGGGGACAGCATTAGGGATTGCGATGCCTCGCCACCCTTCCCCAGCCCCCACGGAGAACAATTACTTTGAAAACATACTTGTTTTTCGTTTTTAAAGCGGTGGCCAAGATCCCTTTCATGCTGTTACTTTTTTCACTGCCACCTCCTATTTTTCCGTTTTTCTCTCCTGTTCTTCCCTATACCTCTCCAAGTTTTCATTGCTATTCATCAATTCAAGCATCTGAATGTTCTTCCTTGGGGCCTCTCCCTCCCTTCGGTATTGATGCCCTTCCTTCATTTCTCTGATACTGTAATCGTTCTTTCTCTTTCTTTGTTTTCTTTTTTCTACCCTCACGCCAGGGTTTTTATCTGTACAGCAGTTTTGTTTCTTATTTATTTCTCAATTTTGCGTTACTGCCCCTTTCTGTTGTTTCTGTTCTTTATTTATTTATTTTTTTTTCACCCAGCTCTTTGCTGTTAGGATTAGTGGTTTTCCTATCCCTCAGTTGCCTGCCAGCTTGGGCTCCCTCAGCCTCTGCGTTGTCACATATATGCTGTCCCCTGGAGGTAGTCGGTGGGGATAATTCTGGCCACTTATTTAGACATGATAGAAAATTGGCAAAAGGCATTGAGGAGTGCTGCGAGCTCTTTACTGTTCCCTGAGATCATTTCTTATTAAAATCCAGGTGTATTTAACATGAAAATACGTTTATTATGGTGAAGCGGTTGTCATGAAGATAAGGGGGACAGAGTGAGGAGCCCTCCCAAGTGTCTTTGAATGGATTAGCTGGGATTTTTTAATTGGGAGAGAAAACCATATTGATCATTAAATCCGGTCAAAGGCAAATGTCATAGGTGAGACTCAGCTGCATCTCCTGGCAGCCTCCTCCCCTCCTCACCATGCAGTTCCAGGTGGGGATCCAGGCCTCTGTGGCCAGCCATCTTCTTCCCACCAAAACCATCTGATTCCCATTTTTTCTCTCCAGTTTAAGTCCCTTATTCTTCTGAGCCCTTATCTCTGCTTGGCTCTGGCCAGTCAGGTGATGTTTTGGCTCTAGTGGTCCAACTGGCTGCTATTATTCATTAAATTATTCATTAAATCCTGCCATTCAGGGCCAAAAAGCCCATGAGGAAGCCAGGCTGAGAGAAGGAGGCACACTGCACACGGGAGAAGGGGATCTTCAGGGATAGCATCAGGGCTCCAGGAACTCATGTCTATTAGGAGGTTGATGGCTAAGCTGCCATCAAAGAGATTCAAAGAGGGCCAAGGGACCCTCCGTTCATACTGGCCTGATCTTCACTGGGTCCCCCAAGGATATCAAGTGCTTCTCTATGACTTTTTTTGAAGCAGTTAACAAATCCTGGCGATACTGTGGAGATGAATGGATTGAGCTGTATAAATGGAAGTCGTCCTCTTTGACACACACACTAATCTTGGCCCAAGTGTCCAAACTGCTACTTAAAAAGAAAAGAAAAGAAAAAGAAAACAGAAGAAATTAAAATCTTTTTTTTTTAATTTTTTTTAACGTTTTATTTATTTTTGAGACAGAGAGAGCCAGAGCATGAACGGGGGAGGGGCAGAGAGAGAGGGAGACACAGAATCTGAAACAGGCTCCAGGCTCTGAGCAGTCGGCACAGAGCCGGATGTGGGGCTCGAACTCACGGACAGTGAGATCGTGACCTGAGCCGAAGTCGGACGCTTAACCGACCGAGCCACCCAGGCGCCCTGAAAATCTTATTGTTTTATATACATGATTGTTCTCAAGCTCTGTAAATAAACAGCATCAGGTCCCTGTCCTGAAGGAACATGTGCTCTATGAATAGGATACCCTTGCCTTCTTGTATCTATTTCTAGAATTTAAAAATAAGAGTACAAAACTGATTTCACACAAGAGGTGTTGACATGCTTGTTTGTCAGGAAAACGCCAGTGTCTATATAAAAAAAAAAAAAAAAAAAAAAAAAAACTGCCACTGGATTTTATCTCGAGTAGAAGAGATTTTGTTTACACTTTTTCTTTGAGATGTTTTGTGAAAAATCCAGCACTCTGGTGAAATATGTGACATGAGAAAGGATTTGTTACTTAAGGATTTTTGAATTATTCATTTCTGGATCATTTGCTTTTAGCAAAAATAAAATGTGAAATATAAATACATAATTTACTCGATTTGTTTTCATATATTCCAGTAGCACTGCTAAGAAAGATTGCTTTTTGAATTCTATGCAGATCATAAGTCGGTAATAGAGATTCCCTGTTCCAAAGAGGAACAGGAATGAAACCCGTCAGAGTCACCTGCGTCACCAGGACTGATTTCTGAATCTGAGGAAAACTTTGATTTTTAGTGTTTGTCTTCCAAGGCCACTGTACTAACGAGTCCTCTGAGTGATTTTGAGGCTACCCTTGCTGACATGACTAGATATATCCAGCTGGTAAGAAACTAGCCGCAGATCAGAAAACCAGAGAGGGATTTACCATACCTATTTGGCTTTTGCTTCATTTTCCTCATGTCCAAATCAGCAATCATGATGAGTATGCCGCTTAATTCTAGAAGTTGTTGCCTTCAGTGCAAGTGCATAGGATAAGAAAACTGAAAACAGATAAAGGAAGTGTGCTATATAAATTTGCACCATTATTGCTAGATCATTGTTCCCTATTGAATGCCTGGATCACAGTTGCCAAATCCACAGATGAATACAGAGACTGTTTCATTAGAAATCTAATTTATTTTATTCGATTCTGTCTAAAAAATGGCAGAATATATACGTTATATATACATTATATATATTCATCATAAATACTCTTGAGTGCCCACTGGGGGGCTTAGGAAACCCAGGGCTGGTGCCAAGGCATCTGTGCTGTGCCCCCCTGCCACCCACAGGAGAGTGGCTTCACTGGGTTCCGTGCATAGCAACATGGGAGGACCAGGAGGATGACAGTTCTTTTCCTTCTTAACACCTGCAATGCTGTCCGTCCCCAGGTTATTTCATTCCAGCTGACAGGGAATAAACTCTGATGTAGAATACTAGTCCATAAAGCATGTGGTCCCTCTTTGGAATCATTCTATTAATCGACTCCGCTACTGTGCAAAGGGAGAAAATCAAGCCTTTCACATCATCCCCCGAAGCAAGATAAATCTGAAGTGAAGTTAGTTATAATTCCACTGCTTGATGCCACTGCCTTCTCCCCAACAGTTTTGTTTGCTTTTTAGCTGGAAAGGAAGTGGCCCTTCCTCATGTCGCTAGGGGCAGAAGTGGGGCCTGGAAGGCTGTGAGGGAGAGAGATGATCTTCCTGTTTGTCTTCCCTTCCTTCCCCCAGCCAGGCATGCGCACTGACGCCCACTGAACAAAATGCACAGTGCCTTGGCTGGTCAGGGACTTGGTGAAAATAAGGAAGAGTCTTCTTTTGCAAAGCTACTTAATCCTGAAGCCCTGTCTCTACACATGGATGGGAATATCTGTCTAAGAGGTGAGATGGACGGAGGACTGTCAGAGCAGGAACAGTTTTCCAGGTACAACGGGTCTGTGACCGAATTCTGTTACAGCCATATACCTCCTATCTTGTCTAGCGCACCCTGGATAATTTGAGTGCGGTTGTTCCGTTGGGAGGATGGCAGTTAACCCTAACTGGTAAGGCAGATATCACTCTCCGAGGTTTAAGAGGCTGCAGAAGTAAGGGAAACTTCATTTTAGTGTTACCATACATTTAAAACTGTTTTCTCACACAAGCCCTACTCCAGGCACAATTGAGAC
Source organism: Panthera uncia (assembly GCF_023721935.1). NCBI lineage: Eukaryota > Metazoa > Chordata > Mammalia > Carnivora > Felidae > Panthera > Panthera uncia. The sequence goes on along the minus strand of NC_064812.1, from coordinate 44,984,146 downwards.
GATAAAAATGTTTGTGCTGATTACCTTTGCTCCATCCATTCCGTGGCCACTTCCCTGCATCCTATTTCGTGGAGGTCCTTCCTTCTGGAGGTCCAGGTCCACAGGCTATGATTTACCTGGTAGGTCTTCCCTTCTGGATGGTACCCCGTGTTCTGGATGAGAACCAAATTCCCTGCCCTATATCCTCATCTCTCAGGAGTCTTCCTGGCTTATGTCATTACCTAATTTTAACCTGGTACACAGTAGAAAGCACTTAGCAGATATTAGTTCAGTAAATAGTGACAAATAGGCCTTGATGACAATATTTGCATCTTAACACCTGCCTTGAATAACCTCGGGTGAGAAATGAGACATTTTAATGAAGGCCGTCAAAGAGTAGCCTTTAGGGTAAAGGATGCTGTTTGATAATCCGTAGATTGTTGCAAAAACACAGCATGGCCTACATTTGAGTTTTAATTCTGACCCTAATATTTGCATCTATTTACCATGTATCTTGTGGTAGCAACTGGTAAGATTAGCCCATCCAGATTACTATGGTAGCATAGTGTAATGAACCCAGTTTTCATCTGCAGTACATTTAAAAAAAATTTCTTTAATGTTTATATATTTTTGAGAGAGAGAGAAAGAGAGTGCAAGTAGGGGAGGGGCAGAGAGAGAGGGAGACACAGAATCAGAAGCAGGCTCCAGGCTCTGAGCTGTCAGCACAGATCCTGACGTGGGGCTCGAACCCACCAACTGTGAGATCATGACCTGAGCTGAAGTCGACACCTAACTCACTGAGCCACCCAGGTGCCCCTGCAGTACATTTTTTTATTAGTCTGTGGGCTCAGAGGCAAAATTTGCAGCAGAGACCGTTCTGTTCATATTTCATTACAAAGAACTGTCTTAATAAAGCTACTGTCTTAATTTCATTGCTAAGAGGCTGAATGCTATTTAAGATACTGCTTTCTGAAATGAAATGATGGACGTCCTGGGCCCAACTCTCTGGTATGTGGTTATTCCTGTTCTAGTTACTTCGAACTCTTAAGGACACAATAGAGCTTGAAATAGAATCTTCTGAGCATAGTAAAGGTAAGAATTAGGCTGTGTTTCATGTCTCCCTGACTCTCCGCTGGGGCTTCATAGTTTCAAGGAGGGGGAGGAAGCTGGTTATGATGGAGAGGAGGATTCCCCAAATCCCCACTAGAAATTAGCTTCGTGGAGTAAAAAGATTTTGTGTCCCATTCTGCTCTAAGCACAGTTCTTACTACTACAAGCAGCTTTCTTGCAATCGTTAAATAAATTTAGTTTATAAAGGGGGACCAATTTCTTATGCACACAAGTCAGGGGGGATACATATCTGTTGTTGGAAATTTGTCATAAGTGAGATTTTGGGTAATAATATTAAACTATTATAAGATTGTAAAATGATTAGATTTAGCCATACTTCATCTTCATGAAGTCAACAGAAGGAAAGGAAGATAATACTTCTGTAGCAGAAAGCAGGAAAACTGAAAACTTTGGTAATCAAAACTATTGCTAATCTTTCGAGCTGCCCACCAAGAAGTGATGACCTAAATGTACGAGTGGCTCTGGTTACTTCACATAACTGTCTGTTGCTCAGAAAAATGATCCTCGAATGCCCCTTTCATGTGATTCAAGGGTATCTTTGCAATATGATAAAGGGACATTTTCTCTGGTAGTATATATAACATAGCTGTGGTGTGCTATGTTACCCGGATTTTTTTTCCCTTAGTAGACAGTGCCAGCTAGGGCTGATTTGATTGTTGCTAACAGAAAAAAAAAAATAACCTAAAGTATCTTAAGATTTAAAACAATAATTTATTGGCTCCTGCGATGAGAAGTGGAGACTCTCGTCAGAATGGCTTGATCAGGAGCTCAGAGAGTGTCATCAGAGTCCTCTTTCTTTCAGTCCCTGGATGGACACTGCTGTCTTGAGGACTGGTTATGTCCAGTTCTAGGTTGTATAAATTTTCTGTGGCTTCTATGACAGTATACTGCACACACAGTGGCTTAAACAACCGCATTTGTTTTCTCAGTTCTGGAGGCTGGGTCGATGATATCAAGGTATGGGGAGGACCTTTCCCTCTGAAGGCTCTAGGGGAGAGTCTGCTCAATGCGTGTCTCCTAGCTTCCAGGGTCAGATTCCTGTACATTCTTTGGCTTGCAGCTGTACCACACCAGTATCTGCCTCCATTACCATGTGGTCTCCCCTCTGTCTCTGCATCTCTGAATCTCTCTCTCCTTATAACGTCACCAGTCTTTGGATGTAGGGCCCACTCCAATCCAGGAAGAGCTTACCTTCTTTTTTTAAAGTTTATTTATTTATTTTGAGAGAGAGAGACAGAGACAGAGGCAGAGGCAGAGAGAGACGAGAGAGAAAAATCCCAAGCAGGCTCCGCACTGTCAGCACAGAGCCCGACGTGGGGCTCCAACTCCCAAACCGTGAGATCATGATGTGAGCCCAAGTTGGACGCTTAACCAACTGTGCCACCCAGGAGCCCCAGTAAGATCTTATCTTAATTTGATTACATAAGCAAAGACTACTTTCAAACAAGGTCACCTTCACAGTTACTGGAGGTTAGAACTTCAGTGTTTGTTTTGAGGCCCACAGTTCAACCCATGACGTATATAACGATAGAAGGGTGGACAGCAGCTTCTTACGTATATCGTCCCAAGTTCAAAGTCAGCAGAAGAGAAAGCGTGTCTCTTATGATAATTCTAGCAAAACCATGACCTTACTGTGCTCATGCCTGAGTAGTCACTGTGGACTGAGTGATGTGACACCCTGTTTGCCAGGCCTGAAGGCTCTGCCCAATCCTCGAGAGTAGAGAAAAAAGATCGATTTCCCAGAAGCAAATTTTGAAATCATGACTTAAGATACCTGATGGCCAAGCAGTTCTTATCCACCAAAGATAATGTAATTAATGTGTAGAAGTAAAGTCAGATACAATATAGACACATGAGCTCTGTTTATCCATGATTTATTATTTTTTTGTTTCCATGGATTCCCATTTATTGAGATACAATTGACTTACATGAAATTGCGCCCATTTAAAGTGAAAAGTTGATAAGTTTTTACATATGTACATACCTGTGAAACCATTATGATAGTCAAGACAATAAATATACCTACCACTCCAAAAAGTTTTCCCATGTCCTTTTATAATACCCTCCCTGCTCATTTGTATACAACCCTTAATCTTCTTTCTGTCACTATAGATTAGTTTGCATTTTCTAGAGTTTTGTATAAATGGAATCATATAGCAGGTATTCTTTTTTGTCCTAGGGTTTTACTCAACATGATCACTTTGTGATCCGTCTGAGTTATTGTGTGTATTCAAGAACGCTTTCCTCTTTATTGCCCAGTAGTACTCGTCGAGTGGATGTGCCACAGATTTCTTTTGTGCAAAGGCATGGGGTTGTTTTCAGTTTTTGACTACTGTAAAGAAACTTCTCAATTAGGAAACCTTTATTTAAAATTGGAATTTCTTTTATTTAATGGTGGGTGAATTATGTATGAGTATGATGTTCACTGCAATTGCAAAAATGGTCATAATTTTTTTTCTTTTTCTTTTTCAGATACTGAGGAGAGCAGATAAAAATGGTAAGACCAAAAATCTGCAGTTTCTATTTATTAATCTCTTGCCTTTTAGATCACCTTATAAAGAATAATATGGAAAAGAGAGGAGAACCCAAGAAAATGGTACATAAAACGTCAGCCTCTCGTGCTAAGAATTTTAGCCAAGTTTATGGCTCCAGATATTCATGGGAAGCTGAAAGAGATACGTACATTTGACAGGAAGACGGAATTTATGCCTTGAAGTGAGGAGCTGTCATAGCTCTGGCGTTTCCCTTTTATGCTTTAATTTTAAAGTAATAACAGCTTCTAATCATTGAGTGTCTACTCTGTGCCAGGCCTTGGGCCAAGTGCTTTGAGTTATTTCTTAGAGTTAACAAGATATAGATCTGGGACTTGAACTTGGGTCTGTGTGGCACCAAAATCTTGGCTGTCCACACTGAACAGTGGCCTTGGGGGCTGCTGTTGTGCTCTGAGCTAGTTACCTACAAGCCTGCATTGCCAGACTTACCTCCACTCCATGGCTCTTGGCCATAGCTCTTGCATTTGAATTATATGCACTAGAAGTAATAATCTATAGGGACAGAGCAGTAGGTTGAAACTAGTATAAAAAGATTTTTCTGTCAGAGGAACTACGATTTAAATGATGCTTGCACAAAGTCCGATTATAAGCTGTCATAAGCAATATCCTTTGACTCTTATCCCACTGCAAATTTTGTTCCATGGAATGCCAAATTAGAGCTTATTGAGTTTATTTTGCTGCTGTAATATAAGTACAGTATAGTACAAGTATAGTATAGAGTTATATTCTTGACAAGACTTTTGTGACAAATTTAGGATACAAAAAGTCCTTTCCTTTTCTTGAAATCCAATTTCTTATCTGTGGGGAAGGATTACAGGCAGAGTCCAGGTCTGACACTTTAAAAACATTTGTTGTGGTCTGGTTAGCCCTTAAGCAGCCAGATCAAGAAAAGCTTGATTGTACTGGATAGCTTTTCACACAACAGAAAAGATATTAACCCCAGGAGTTGCTGTCATATGAGGGTCTGTTCCCCAACCCGGATATTTCATTGGGCCTGTCCATTAGAATGTTTTCTCAAATTAGGGTGCACTGGTTAATATTTTATCAATTCAGAGGGGCTTTTTTCCACCTGAATCACTTGATTGATTTTTAAGACGGATGTAACGATGCTGTTATCTTGTCTTCTCATCCCACTTGTTGGCCTTATGCCTGACGTCCAAACCCAGTGATGCCTGAAGCACGACTGAATAGTCCCTATGGCTCCACGCTAGTTGCCTCATATATTAGCAGCCATTTCTAGTTCAGATATGCCTTTTCTCTCTCTCTACCCAGGCTCCTAGTTTTCTCAGGCTACACCTTCCTTTCCTCGGACCCCCGGCTCTCATGGAGGGTCCTTATTACCTTTGTATATACCACTCTTCTCTCCATTACAACTCACCTCTTTTGGTGGCTTGCTGTCATAATCCGTAGTCATAATAAAAAGCACCTGAAAAACCAGTTCATGATTTACTGTAGTTTATGATAACCTCATATGTTCTGCTATGAAGAATGGTCACTCGGTCAAAATAGGATAGATCAGGAGAGATGGGAGTGCTTTGATCTAAAAGCCCGGTGTGGTCCTGTTCGGTCCCCTGTTTTTTTCATCTGCCTCCTTGCTCCCTCTCCTAATGTGCTCTCAAAGCCGCCTGCCCTTCCGCTCTTATTCCCACATATTCACCACGCGTCCTCTTCTGTAGCCCTCCCAAGCACTAGGGATTCTCTGAGCATCGCTCCATCTGTCACCCTTCTGTGGTGGCGTCCTTGCTTTGACTTCCACCTGTTCTGCCCTTTCCGTGCTTAGCCAGCTTGCACACTCTCCTGTATTGCTGTCATTCCTGCTCAGAAGGCACCTTATCTGAAAAGCCTTCCCCAGCTCCCCCTTGCAGGGCCCCAACCTCTCTCTCTCTGTGCTCTGCACACTTTGGCTTGTATTGCTTATTCCCTTTTGTGAGGACTACAGTTGTTTGCTGGCGATTCTACTTCTCTAAGCCAAGCTTGCCTCTCTTGGACAAGGAACTTGGCTTAGGTGTAGATACCATGCCCAGCCAGTCCTGGGGACTCCGTGGATGTTCATTTAACAAATTAACGACGATTAATGACATTTTTCTCCATTACCCATCTCCTGCCTCTCTGTCTACTCTTTCCCCTGCCTTTCATCCTGCTTTGCTCTTCTCCCTAATTCTCAGTGTAAAGTGAGGGGAAACAGAGACAGGACAGTCTGGGTTTAAGTCACAGCTCTGACACCTAGTAGCATTATGGCTTTGGGTAAGCAACAAACTCTTCACCCTCTGCTTTCTCATCTACAGAATAGAGATAATAGCACCTACCTATGTCATGGGGTTATTATGAATAGTAAGTGACACACATATGTAAGGTCCCCAGGGAAGTGCATGGTACATAGTAATAACTTATACCTGCTCATTTTGCCACTATTTTTATGATCAATGTGATCAGTATCACTATTTAAAGCTTGAGCTATTTTGAGGTTGTGATGCCTTAGCTATTGGAGACACTTGGTGACATTCCAGTCATTTCTATTTCAGTGGAGTTTAGTGAGAAAAAAAAAAGAGAGACTATTTACCATATATTCAGAATTGGAAAAGGGAAAAAGAACTGTGGATAATCTAATGTAAATGAGAAGATACCAACATTAAAAAACCATCTTTCTGAACCATGTGTTCATCCCATTCTGTATTTGCAAATAAACAGCTGCTACATGTACGTGATCTCTGGGTAACAGACCCTCATATGACAGAATCCCTTATGGACTGCATAATTGGCAATGGAATAACAAAGGGGGTAAGAGGTGTTATTCAGTATCAGCTTAATATGATACTTAGCCTACCAGATTTAGCTTTTGGGATCTATCTGACATGAGAGAAGCTGCTGGAGAAACGGGGAAAAAATACATGATAGCAATTAGCTATAATAATGGTGTCTCAGAGAGATTTGTTTGCTTTTGGTTATTGTTTTAAAATCATAGGCTAGGATCCTAGACATAAAGACAGACCTCAAAATAGGATAGGAGAGATATGAGTGCTTTGATCTAAAGAGCCCAGAATTAAATCTAGAAATGCAAAGCTCCTGAGAAGTCTTACTTATATGCAGGTAGAATGAAAATGGAAATAATTCATGGGTATTTGCAAAGTTCACAAAAAAAAAAATTAACCTTAGAAAAAGGCAAAATGGAAAGGCTCATAGTAATTAACACCACAGATTCTATTTCACATAGCACCAGGCCCACCGCGGGGAGTAAAATGCCTGCCGCAACATAGGTGCTCAGTCAGTACTTGCAAATCTATTTGCAAAAGGTGCATATCCAACGATATGATACTGAAAACTGAACAAGAAACACAACCTTATAGATCAGTCCATCAAACTAAGCATTGTTGTTACTTATCTGTTGTTTATTAATTAATAGTATTAGCTAAAATTTGTTGAGGACATGTCTTAGACTATGTCCGATTACAGGTGCTTTATATACATTGTCTTCAGTTGTTGTGAAAAGTCTATAGAATAAATAGTTTAGAGCAGTGGTAAGAACACTGGCATTGGTTTAATGACTTAGAGCAAATCATTCAATTTCCCCTTGCCTCCGTTTCCTCGGCTGTGAAGGGGGGATAGATAATATTGTTTCTCTCAGAAAGCTGTCGTGAATAGTAAGTGAAATTTTGCCTGTACATAGTAATTACAAAGATATCAATCCATTAAGAAGCTATAACATTTTAAAATATTTATGCACCCAATATAGAAGCAACTAAATATATAAGGCAAATTTCAGCAGACCTAAATGGAGTAATGGACAGCAGTAGAATCATACTAGTGAACATTAATATACCACTTACATCAACGATGTTGATGATTTTCTGAGACGATCAATAAGAAAACATTCTGCTTTAAACAACAGACCAGATGGATTTAATAGATGTATACATAGCATTCGTTCCAAAAGCGACAGCAGAATACACATTTTTCTTGAGTGCACATGGAACGTCCTCTAGGATAGATTATATACATGTTAAGTCACGAAACAAGTCTAAATAAACTTAAGAAGATTGAAATCATATCAAGCATCTTATATGACCACAGTGATGTGAAACTAGAAATCAATTACCAGAAGAAAACTGGAAAATCACAAATATATGGAGATTAAACAACACACTACTGAACAACCAATGGATCAACAAAGAAATCAAAGGAGAAACTTAGAAACTACCTTGAGACAAATGAAAATGGGAATACAACATAACAAAATCTATGGGGTGCAGCAAAAGTAGTTCTAAGAGGGAAGTTTATAGCGATAAACCTACCTCAGAAAACAAGAAAAATTCTCAATCTGACTTTACACCTAAAGGAACTAGAAAAAGAATAAATAAAGCCCCAAGTTTAGTAGAAGGATGGGGCTAATAAGTATCAGAGTTGGAATAAATGAAATAAAGACAAAAAAGACAACAGAAAAGATTGATTAAACTAGGAACAGATTTTTTGAAAAGATAAAAAGACAGACTTTAGCTAGACTCAGTAAGGAAAAAAGGGGGCTCAAATAAATAATATCAGCATTGAAGAAAGAGAAGTGGCAACTGATACCAAAGAAATACAAAGGATCCTAAGAGACTATATGAACAATTGTATACCAACAGATTGGACAACCTAGAAGAAATGGATAAATTCCTAGAAACATACAATCTTCCAAGACTAAATCATGAAAAAAAGAAAAGTCTGAATAGACTGATTACTAGAAAGGAGATTAAATCAATATAAAAAAAAAACAAAACAAAACTACCAACAAATGAAAGTCCAGAACCAGGTGGCTTTACTTGTGAATTCTACCCAACATTCAGATAAGATTTAATATCTGTTCCTCTCAAACTCTTCCAAAAACGTTGAAGAGGCAGGATTGCATCCAATCTTATTTTATGATGTCAGCATTAATTACCCTGATACCAAAACCAGACAAAGACACCACAAAGATGTAAAATTATAGGCCAATATTCCTGATAAACTTAGATGCAAAAATTCTCAACAAAATATTAGCAAACTGAATTGAACAATACATTAAAAAGATCGTATACCATCATCAAGTGGGATTAATCCTAGGGACTCCAGGATGGTTCAACACCCAAATAATCAATCAACATGATATCCAATTTTAACAAAAGGATAAAAATCATATTATCTCCTCAATAGATGCAGAAAAAGCATTTGACATAATTCACCATCCATTTATGACAAAACCTCTCAACAAAGTTGGACTGTAGACTATTTCAATATCTAAAGTCCACAAAGACAAGCCCACAGCTAACATTATACTCAATGGTGAAAAACTGAACGGTTTTGCTTTAAGATTAAGGACAAGACAAGGATATCCACTCTTGCCACTTTTATTCAACATAGTAGGAAGTCCTAGCCAGGGAAATTGGGCAAGAAAAAGAAACAAAAGGCATCCAGATCAGAAGGGAAGAAGTAAAACTCACTATTTGAGGGCAACATGATTTTACAAATAGAAAACCCTAAAGTTGCCACCAAAAAATGTGTTAGAGCTAAGGAGTGGATTCAGTAAAGTTTGGGTACAAAAGCAATATACAAAAATCTGTTGCATTTTTATATACTGAAAATGAACTACCAGAAAAAGATATTAAGAAAATAATCCCATTTACAGGTGCATCAAAAAGAATAAGATACCTAAAAGTAAATTTAACTGAGGTGGTGAAAGACCTGTGCAGACATTAATGAAAGACATTAATGAGAGAAATTGAAGAAGACACAAATAAATGGAAAGATACTCTGTGCTAATAGATTAGAAGAACTAACATTGTTAAAATGTTTGTATTACCCAAAGCAATCGACAGATTCAAAGCATTCCCTCTCAGAATTTTGGTGGCATTTTTCAGAAATAGAAAAAAATAACCTTAAAATTGGGACAGAACTACTACTGGCATTAAAAACACTCATATAAGAAGGTCAGGTTGAATTTGTGTGTTTGGGAGTATTTTGAAGACTTCATTGGATCCTTATGTAACCAATGTTAATAGATTAGCAAGAATTGGTAAGGGCCTTTCAACGTGGCCGCCCATAGTTTGGTTTATTCAGTTAACGTGTAAATATGACCTCAGGTAGAGGGGAAAACACAGGTTTGATAAATGGGAATATTTTCTCTGAAGATAGGGAAACTTTGAGAGTACCATCCAGAGGTCTGGTTCTATTTCCTTTATCTTGCTAACAAGGCTCTTTTGATATGAGCTAGTTAGTTAAGAATCACCGGCCACACAGGGAGCTCTATAGCCCCTCCGATATTTAAAAAAAAAAAAATTTTTTTTAATGTTCATTTATTTTTGAGACAGAGAGAGACAGAGCATGAATGGGGGAGGGGCAGAGAGAGAGGGAGACACAGAATCGGAAGCAGGCTCCAGGCTCTGAGCCATCAGCCCAGAGCCCGACGCGGGGCTCGAACTCACGAACCTCACGAACCTCACGAACCGTGAGATCGTGACCTGAGCTGAAGTCGGACGCTCAACCGACTGAGCCACCCAGGCGCCCCGCCCCTCCGCGGATATTTTAATCGGGGATCCTAGCCCCAAACAAGGATAAAAAGATTAAAAGCTGGGCCCTGGAAATTAGGATTACTGGCATGAGGCCGATTTTTATTTCATAATCTCTCACTATTTTCTCAAAATGTTTTGGGAACATCGGTGTAACTGAGAATCAAGTAACTAATTGCAGAGCAGTAGGGATCAGATATGGCACTATACTATATTTACACTCAGGCGTCTGCAAACTTGCAAACCCTTCAATTGTACACCTACCAGCTTGAAAGTCAAAGCAAAGTCTAGTAAGAGCTATCTAAAAAAATAAATAAAATCTCACGGCCGGACAACGACCCAGGAAGAAGTGGCTCATCAGGCAATACAACATGTGGGAGTGCATGAGTGCAAGTTCCGACTACGATAATTTTTTCACAAAATAAGGAAAAACAAATTTTCTATTTCCACAGTATGGTTTTTTTTTTTTCTAAAATACAAAGCAGTTTCACTCTCATAAATGTGTTGCTTTTCTGCCAAAAGCAGAAAACTGTGAAAATTCTTATCTTTACTTAGCTGGCCTGATCAGCTGTCATAGAAACAAACAGAGAATTTCTGTTCAAATTACTGAGCCCACAACATGAATGCCGTGGGCAGCCAGAGGTTCAGAAGTCAGAACCTGCTCTGATAGCAAATCCTACAGTGTATAGTGCAAGGTGTCCCCTCTAAAATGTGGCCTCTACCATAAGTGCTGTCTGTAATCTGGATCTGTCGGTTAGCAGCCCAGAGTTCCTTTCTCTTTCTGTTCTGCGGTGAATCATCTCCTCTACTCCATCTAGTTACAGTTAACTGTAACTATAGTTAAGCTAGGCTTTGTCGTCAGATGTCCTGGGTTCAAATTCCCGTTCCTCTCTCCCTCTGTGATCTGAGCGAATTATTTTACTTCCTCGTTTATAAAAAGGAGATAAAAACTGTAGGTCTCATTGCGCCCCTGGGTGGCTCAGTCGGTTAAGCCTCTGACTTCGGCTCAGGTCGTGATCTCAAGGCTCATGAGTTCGAGCCCTGCATCGAGCTCTCTGCTGTCAGCCCAGAGCCTCCTTCGGATCCTCTGTACCCTTCTCTCTCTGCCCCTCCCTGGTTCATTCTCTCTCTCTCTCTCTCAAAATAAATAAACTTAAACAACAACAACGACAACAACAATGCCTCTCACACAGGCTTTTTAAAAGATTAAAAGAAATAATACAGATTTTTTTGAAAGGTGCCTGTCCCTTAAAAAGTTTTTTTTTTTTAATAAATGTTACCTATTTTTATTTTTTCATCCTGCTTATTCTTATTTGGTGGGATAATTACAATGGCCCGCCCACCCTCCCATTGGTGCTGAATTGTTTTCCTGTCAGTGCCTAGATGTTCTGTCCATGATGACCTTACTGAGCCCTCATAGCTGCCCTGGCTATTGCCCTACCTTTGCCATGGTCATTCAGCTTTGCCTACTGTTTGTAAATCAATAATCCTAATATAATTTCTCATGTGTGCTTAGAGTTGGCCCTGTATGCCCAAGACACCCTTTGGGTTCTATACTCCAACACTGAAAACTAGGGAAACTGAATTCATTTTTATTTATGGTTTTTAAAGAAAATAGTGAAAGCATTGGGAAAAACTGAAATGTATGTGATCCATTCAGCATCTGAGGTTCTCTCAGGTATCAAAAGTGTTGCGATGCTGGATTTCGTTGGCTCCGTCTTCATGATGTCAAATGTATTTATTTATTTATTTCAAAGTGTATTTATTTCAAAGTAGAAATATTGTGATTTCTTCCAACTGCTTATTACTTACACTTTTAAAAATGTTTTATTACAGGGGGGGCCTGGGTGGCTCAGCTGGTTAAGCGTTCGACTCTTGATTTTGGCTCAGGTCATGATATCATGGTTCGTGAGATTGAGCCCCGCGTGGGGCTCTGTGCTGACAGTGTGGAGCCTGCTTGGGATTCTCTCTCTCTCCCTCTCTCTGTGCTCCTCCCTGCGTGCGCGCTCTCTCTCCCTCTTTCTCCCAAAGTAAATAGATGAACTTAAAAAAAAATAAACAGAATATCCCATTTGTTCCAGGATAAAACCCAGACTCCTAAGCATGGTACCACTTACCCAGCCTCTTCTCCCTCCATTCTCTCTGAAGGACACTGCCCGTAACTCCCCCAGCCCCCAGCGTCTAGACATGCACCACTTCCTCTGACCTTCATCCTTCTGGTTTCAGCCTAAGTTTGTCTCTCCCATGAAGCCCCTTCTGCATTTGGTTTGATAGAAAATGGCCTAGGAGTCAGGGGTGGATTTGTAAGCTAATTCTGCCACGTGCAAACTGTGTAGTTCGGGGTAAGTACTTAAAGATTTCTGCTTGGCTTATAGGGCTGTTGTGAGAATTCAATGAAATAATAATTAAAGTACCATACATATGGCAAATATACATTCAGTAAATATTAGTGCCTTAGCCTGACTACCCACCATTCTCTCATCTATAGTTTCATTGCATTTTGTATATACCATTTATTACATTGTACTGAATAGTTAGGGTAGGTTCCCCTACCCCCTATTAGATTGTAAGCTCTTTGAACGCAAAGAATTTTATATCTTTGTATCCCTAGTAATTAGTATAATGCTTGATGTATTATTAGTATTTTGTAAACATTACTAAATTGCTATTGGGCCATAGAGGAAGGTAAGTCTAATTCTGCTGGGGGTGTTGGGAAAGCCGCCTCTTTTTAATGTTTATTTATTTTTGAGACAGAGAGAGACAGAGCATGAATGGGGGAGGGGCAGAGAGCGAGGGAGACAGAATCGGAAGCAGGCTCCAGGCTCTGAGCCATCAGCCCAGAGCCTGACGCGGGGCTCGAACTCACGAACCGTGAGATCGTGACCTGAGCTGAAGTCGGACGCTCAACTGACTGAGCCACCCAGGCGCCCCGGGAAAGCCGCCTCTTGAGTGTACTTCATGCGAGTGTAGGTTAGATGGGGGACAGGTAATCCCAGGTAAAAAGAAAAGCAAGTACAAAGGCACACACACACTTGAAAAGTACATAGGAATTAGTTGCTGAACACAGTTTCTCAGTTTGTAAAACTTTATCCTGAATACCTCCCATGCTCATGTCTGAAAGCACACTCTCCATCCCAGCTGCCCGGCTTGCTGCAGTAGCATTTCCCAACTCTGGAAATGCTACCATTATTCATTACTTGCTCCAGCCAGAAGTTTCAGAGGCTTCCATGATTCTGAGCCTCTAAAAACCCCACATCTAATCCATTAGTAGACCCTGTTGGCTCCACCGTTAAAATACATTCAAAATGAAGTCACTTCTCACTACTTCCAAATCTCTACCCTAGTTAAAGCTGCCAGAATTTTACAGCCGGGCTGCCACAAAACCCTCCAGATTAGAGCTGTTGAAAGCGTCAATAAATCCATGGTAAAGGTAATAAAGAAATTGAACTTGATATTTTTGAATGTATTATTAGCAAAGAGTTGGTAATTAGTTGAAAACATTAAGACAGATGAAGGTATTTAATAGTATGGCTGAGGGCAGGAAGGTATTTAATAGTGCATACTTATGGCTGAGGGCAGGAAGGCAGACTTGTAGTTTCTGGCTTGGGTAATGAGACTGTTCTTTATGTTGAGAGTGTCTTCTATATTAAAAAAAAATTTTTGTAATATTGGCATCACTTTTAGTTATGAGAGCTCAGTTATGAATATCTGTTGCTGTTAACGAGAGACATGTCTTTTTTCTCAATGTTCTAAGTCATGCCTAAATTATTAAAAATCAAACACTTGTACATTACTAAGACTTAGATGGCCATGAGAGAATTGGTTCGAACTTCAAAGAAAATATTATAGTAATAACAGCAAAAAAAAAAAAGATGCCTATATGTCAGATGCTCTGCTAGCATAATTTTATTTCATCTCATAACAGTCTTACAAGGAAGATAATATTATCCCAGTTTTACTGATAAGTAATCAGAGACATAGGTAACTTGTTTAAGGTCACAGAACAAGTAAATACAATTTATATTCAGATTCCCCTCTAACCTAAAAGTCCTAGTACTTAGCCCAAGCTGCTTCATCTACTGTGACTCACCTCCATAGTGGGGTGAAGCTGTTGAAATATCCGTCTTTCCACATGCATAATGCTAAGTAATTCATTGTAACTTAAAAACAAGAGACAAAAATGTATGGGATTATCTTGGTGATGATTCTGTTTGTAGGTGGCATAGTATAGTGGAGATCTGGAACCAAAAAGGACACCTTTGATCGTGGCTGTATTATTTGTTCATTCACTCATTCATTCATTTGCCTAATATTTTATGAATCTTCTTTTTATGCTGGACACCGTGCTAGGTGGTGGTAATGCAAAGATTCAAAAACACATAAACATGAGTGTACATTCACTAGGGTGTGGTCTTGAACAAATTAACATCTCTCAGCTTGTTTCCTCATTTGTAAAGTAAAAATAATAAAATTTAATTAGCAGCACTATTGTGAGATATATGCCAGGTAAATATATGTGGAGTCCCAAGGATTTTGTTTAGTATATTGTGAATATTCAAAACATGTCAGTTTCCTTCTACCTTCACTAATTTCATATGGGTTCTAAAGATATAATTTATGAAATTACCTATGAATTAATTACGGAAGCAAACTGGGAACTGTGAGCTCTTACAAAGGCTTTATGTTGCTAGGACAAATTATATATTTGTGTAAGGAAAATAACTCCTTTTGGATTTTGGCACATAGATTTGGAGAAAACTTGGTCAATCACTTCTCAACAATTTGGGACTTGAAGTAGCGAAGGGATATTGGACAATGCTGTCCTTTGGGAATTTGGCATCTTATTGATTAAAAAAAAAAGTCATACACAGAGAAAATTGAGTAACAATGTCATCAACAACACAAGAGGTATCACTAAGGCAAACGGATGCTAAATATACTAATGTATGAGTTCAGAGGAGGAAGAGTTCTTTGGCTTGGGTTTGCCTAGGTAAGCTTATAGAATAATTGTCCTCAACTAGATCTCTAAAGATGAGAAAAAATTGAGACAGCTGGGAAAAAAGAAAGATGCTTACCATCAGGACCAAGTCAGTTCAAAGTGCTCCAAACCCAATTCAGATTCGTTTTAGTGAAATAGGGAGTTAGTTGATTCTTATGACCGAAATACTGCAGGGATGGTATAGAGGCACGTTTGTACTTAGGTGTCAGGAGTCACTCTCCTTTCCTGCCTCCTTCCCTCTCTCTCCATCTCAGGTTTGGTTTTCCTCTGGTTGGTTTACTTTCAGGTAGGCTTTCTTACCAGGAGAGGCAAGATGACTCCTGGAATGCATCCTACCAGTTCAACAAATGAGAATAAAAAGAGAATACCTCTCAATATTTTCTCTGGTTGATCAACTAGAGTCACATGCCTATTCTTTTATTTGTTTATTTGTTTATTTATTTATTTATTTTTATTTTTACTTATTTTTAAATATGAAATTTATTGTCAAATCGGTTTCCATACAACACCCAGTGCTCATCCCAACAGGTGCCCTCCTCAATGCCCATCACACCCTTTCCCCTCCCTCCCACCCCCCATCAACCCTCAGTTTATTCTCAATTTTCAAGAGTCTCTTATGGTTTGGTTCCCTCCCTGTCTAACTTCTTTTTTTCCTTCCCCTCCCCCATGGTCTTCTGTTCAGTTTCTCAGCATCCATGTAAGAGTGAAACCATATGGTATCTGTCTTTCTCTGTATGACTTATTTCACTTAGCATAACACGCTCCAGTTCTATCCACATGCCCATTCTTGAAGCAATAACCAAGGGAAGGAATGAACTGATATTTCCAGGCTTGGATTACACGTGCATTTCCAGAGCGGCGTGAGCTGCATAAAGCCTCACCTAAAATACTTGGAATGAGAGAGTGGGCAGGTAATCTGTCAAGTGAAAACCAAAGTATTTTTACCAAAATAAAGGAAAGTAGACGTTGACCGAGCAAAAATACCATATTCCTTTTTGAAAAGGTAAACTAGTTGGAAAAGAGTTATTATCTATTAGAAACAAAGGTTTAAAGAGGGGCGGAAGAAGCAATTGAATTGTGTATTGTATTCCTTTTTCTAAATCTAACACCTGTATTAAAACATTTAGTTTTTCATCTTGCAGTAAAATTGGCCTACAAATGGGGTATTCCTTACATTGCTAATTTTGAATCCATATTCTCTACAAATGCCTAAATGTTCCTCCAACAAAAGTTTCATCTGTCATTCTACAAAAGACTGAGTATATGGGGTGGGGGTGGGGGTGGGGGTTGTTTTTCTTGCCTTTCTCCCAGTTTCACCTAAAACATTGCTGTTAATTTCTCTGTGGAAGTGACATTAAACAGATATATATTTCTTACTAAGTTAGAAGCACATTCTTTCTAGCCATGAAAAATTAATATATACTCATTACTTCAAGATGAAGACAGTTTTCATATTCCCAATACAATTTCAAGTGACAAAATTATTTTGATATAAGAAATGAGCTTTCCTGATAAAGAATCTAAATATTTGTGGGGAGGGGGGCACCTGGGTGGCTCAGTCGGTTGAGCATCCGACTTCGGCTCAGGTCATGATCTCACAGTTTGTGGGTTCGAGCCCCGCATCAGGCTCTGTGCTGACAGCTTGCTCAGAACCTGCAGCCTGCTTCAGATTCTGTGTCTCCTTCTCTCTCTCTGCCCCTCCCCACTCATGCTCTGTCTCTCAAAAATAAATAAATGTTAAAAAAATATAAAAAAAAAAGAATCTAAATATTTGGTATCAAGTCAGTGAGGAGCCAAGCATTTCACTGAATTACTCAGTTTTCTACCTGAGTTTTGGGCACTTGGCAAATTTTAAACTGATGGCAGTTTTAATGACCTTCCAAAAATATGTCCCCATGCTTTCAAGCACCACATCTGAATTTACTTCAGTTTTCTTCTACTCCTGGAAAGAAACGTAATAATATATAACTTACGTCATTATTGTGATGATTATGGTCGATAAAATTTAAAGTAGAAATGCTTCAAAAAATAACAAGTCAATGTATTTTTACTTGTATAAGCGCCGATACCTGAAACACATTTCGTTCTCCCAGATGGTCTGTAGAAAACACGAGAACCAGGGTAACTTGTCTGGGATTAAGAAAGTGACTTTGTTGAGTTGATTATTGAATTTAATGTATTAGATTTCAAGATATAATATGAATAGATATAGTTGATTTTACCATGTTGATAACATGGCAAATCAGTTTTTAATATATTATTCTATATAATTTTACATGCTATTGTATACATTTTTAAATTTTTTAAAAAGCTTATTTATTTTGAAAGACAGCGAGAGAGAGAGCGAGTGAGAGCGAGAGAGCAATCATGAGTGTGGGAGGGACAGAGAAAGAGGAGAGAGAGAGAATCCCAAGCAGGCTCCACGCTCAGAGCAGAACCCGTTGCGGGGTTGATTCCAAGACCCCGGGATCATGACCTGAGCTGAAATCAAGAGTAAGACACTCAACCAGAGGTAAAGAGCCTCCCAGGTGCCCCTAAATAAAACTTTTTATTTTAGAACAGTTTTGTATTTCTGGAAAAACTGTGAAGCTGCTATAGAGAATTCCCATATCCCTAACATCCAGTTTCCCTTATTATTAACATTTCACATTAGTGTAGTTCATACGTTACAATTAGCCAGTATTGATTCATAATTAACTAAAGTCCGTACTTTATTAGAGTTCCTTAGTTTTTCCCCAGTGTTCTTTTTCTGTTCCTGGATCCTAGCCACGATACCACATTGTGTTTAGTAATCATATCTTCTTAGGCTCAGTTTCTTAGCCTGTTTTGTTTTTGATGATCTTGACAGTTTAAAGGAGCACTAGTCTGGTGTTTTAGATGTCTCTAGATTGGGATTTGTTCGATGTTTTCCTCATGTGTAGGCCGGGGTTATGTCTTTGGGAGAGGAAGATAGCAAAGGTAAAGTGCCATCCCCATCGTATCAAAGATTTATATGGCCAGCATGATTTATGACTCTTGGCATTGGCCTTGATCACCTGGTTCAGGTAGTGTTTGGCAGGTCTCTGCACTGCAGAATTTACTCTTTCCTCCCCTTTCCATAAGTTGACTCTGGAAGGAAGTCACCGTGGGCAGCCCACACCTAAGGAGTGGGGAATTATGGTCCACCTCCTTGAAAACTGAGTATGTGCATGAATTATTTATAGTTCTTCTGCATGGGAGATTTGTCTATGCTCTCATTTATATATGTATTTATTTAGTCAATATTTATAACACTACAGACACATAGATATTTATTCTATGATTAATCCAGTACTACTCAATATATTTTACTGTTCAATTTGTCCCACTTTGGCCATTGGGAGCCCTTCCAGTAGACTCCTCCGTGCCTTTGACGTACCCTCACAATTGTGAGAGTCTTTTAGTACTTTCTTACTCTCTGGCCCTTCAGACGCTTCAGACTCATCTTTTATAATTCCTGCCCCAGTATGAGAATCCGTCAGTTCTCCAGGGATTCTTGATTTTTGTTTTTACTAGAGAATGGATATTAGAAACCAAGATGTGGGTGGTAGACGTGTTCATTGTTACTGGGGTGCCATTGTTGCTTCTAAGCTCTCTCAGCTGATGGAGCAAGGAAATATAGATGTGTATACTAACCCAAGTATGTGTGCATTTCTACAAATATTTCTGTATGCGCACATATGTATCTATATTAAGCTAAACATGAGTCATAGTGGTATTTCAGACTTTAAAGCATTACCACATGGATTATTCTAGCCTCCTCCTTTAGCTTCTCAGTAACCTGCCTCTCCAACAGTGGGATACCTGGCTCCCCCAGTCAGCCGTTCATTTACGTAACTGTTCAATTCCAATATGCATGTATAGTACTCAGGATGTTTTACTTGTGCCCCTGTGGAAAACAACTTTATCAACTCGGGTCTAGTGCTTAAGTACCCCTTATTTTGCCTTTATGTGGACTCCATTCGTTTCCAAAGTTACTTAGGTCAACACTGTTTTCCCTCATTGCCTTCAGTGAAGTTGTTTCCATCTGTTTCTAATACATTTAAATTATTTTGTCACATTCTCCATTCCGTCCTGGAATCCCCTGAACTCCTAAATGATTTTTAAAGAATTTCACACATTAAAGTTTATTTTTTTAATTTATTTATTAAAATCCAAGTTAGTATACAGTATAGTATTGGTTTCAGAAGTAGAATCTCGTGATTCATCACTTACATTTAACACCCAGTGCTCATCCCAACAAGTGTCCTCCTTAATGCCCCTCGCGCATTTAGCCCATCCCCTCACCCACAGTCCCTCCAGCAACCCTCAGTTTGTTCGCTGTATATAAGTCTCTTATGGTTTGCCTCCCTTTCTGTTTTTATCTTAAAGTTTATTCTTTGCGCTATAAAGTTCTGTGGGTTTCAACAAATGCATGATGCCATATATTTGTCATACCACGTCATGCAAAATAGTTTCCCCACCCTAAAATATCCCCTGTTTTTGTCCTTTCGACCCTCATTGCTCTGAACTCCTGGCATCTACTCATCTTGTGACTGTCTTTATAAATTTGTCCTTTCTGGAATGTCATAAAATTAGAATCATATACTACATAGACAGCCTTTTCAGACTGGCAAGTTTCATCCATGACTTTCTTTGGCTTGATAGCTTACTTTTTAAAAATCACTGAATAATATTCCTTTCTGCGAATGTACTAAAATTATTTGATCCGTGCACCTGCTGAAGGACATTTAATTACTTCCAATTGTTGGTGATTATGAATAAAAGTGTTATAAACATTCACGTGTAGTTTTTGTGCAGACTTAAGTTTTTGAGCAGTTGGGTAACTACCTAGGACCATGGTTGCTGCGTAAGAAAATGAATGCCAAACTGTCTTCCAAAGTAGCTGCAACATTTTGCTTTTCCACCAGTAATGAATGAATGTTCCTGTTGACCCACATGTGAGCTAGGAATTGGTGTTGCTAGGTTTTTGTGGGTTTTTTTTTTCAGGGAAACCATTCTAATGGGTATGTGGTAGCATCTCATTACTATTTAAATTATTAATGACAGTCAATATTGAAAATATTTCAAATGCTTATTTGTCATTTGTATTTTTTTTTTGGATTTGTGTCTATTCAGATGTTTGCCCACTTTTTTTTAAAATTGGCTTTTTGCCTTTTTATTGCTATTTTAAGATTTCTATGTACATTATAGATACAAGTCCTTATTCAGATACGTTTTGCAAATACTTTCTCAGCCTATAGCTTGTCTTTCATTCTCTTAAGAGTATTTTTTTCACAGAGCAGATTTTAAAATTGTAATAAAGTCTAACTTACCTTTTTTTTTCTTTCATGATTGTGCTTTTGGTGTTGTATCTAACACTCATCATGCAATCCAAGGTTTCTCTTATTTTGCATTTTACATTTGGGTGTGTGATCGATATTAAGTTAATTTTTATCATATCAAAGGTATAAACTCTGTATCTAGGCTCATTTTTTTTTGCATATGGACATCCAATTGTTTCTGCACCATTGTTTGAAAAGACTGTCCTTTCTCTAATTGCCTTTGCTCCTTTGTCAAAGATCAGTTGATTATATTAGTGTGGTTATATTTCTGGTTTCTTGATTCTGTTCCATTGATTTATGCATCTGTTCTTTTGCCAAGACAACACTGGGGTGATTACTGTAACTTATAGAAAGTCTTGAAATTGGGTACTGTTAAGTCCTCTAACTTTGTTTTTCCTCTCCAGTATTGTGTTTGTAATTCTAGGCCTTTTATCTTTCCCTATACACATGAGAATCAGTTTGTCTGTACTATCAAATAGTGGCTGGGATTTGATTGCAATATCAGTCGCATTGATCAAAAGACAAAGATGGGAAGAATTGCTCCCTTAATATCGAGTCTTCTAGATTATCTTTTACTTATTTAGATCTTACTTAGTTTCTTTCATCAGAGTTTTGTAGCTTTCTGCATTTAGATCCTTTATATTTTTTGGATTTACCTAAGTATTTCATTTTGGGAGTACTTTTGTAAATGGTATTGTTTTGGATTTTAAGTTCCAGTTGCTTGTTACTGATATATAGTAAAGCAATTGACTTTGTATATTAACCTTCTACCCTGTGACTTTGCTATATTTCCTTTTTAGTTTCAGAGGTTTTGTTTGGGGTTGGGTTTTGTTTGTTTTATTTGCTGACTCTTTGGGTTGATTTTCTACATAGACAATTATGCCATCTGTGAAAAAATACAGTTTTGTTTCTACCTTCCCAGTCTGTATGCCTTTTATTCCTGCTTCTTGTCATGTTGCACTAGCTAGGACTTCCAGACTATTGTTAAATAGGAGTGGTAAGAGAAGACATCTCTTAAGATCTGTTTTTGATCTTAAGAGGAAAGCTTCTACTTACCCACCATTTAGTGCGATTTCTGCTTTGGGATTTTTGTCAATGTTCTTTATCAGGTTGAGGAAATTCCTTTCTATTCCTGGTTTGCTGAGTTCTTATTATTAATGAGTGTTCAATTTCATCAAATGTTTTTTCTTCATCAATTCATATGATCATATGATTTCTTCTTCTTTAGCCTGTTTATGTTGTGGGTTACATTGTTTTTTTAAATTTTTTTAATGTTTATTTTTGAGAGAGTGAGAGAGAGTGTGTGTGCGTGCGCGCACACACATGAGTGGGGGAGGGGCAGAGAGAGAGGGAGACACAGAAAGTGAAGCAGACTCCAGGCTCTGAGCTGTCAGCATAGAGTCCGACGCGGGGCTCGAACTCATGAACTGCGAGATCATGACCTGAGCCAAAGTTAGACACTTAACTGACTGAGCCACCTAGGCACCCCACGTTGATTGTTTTTTTAAATATTGGTCCGTCTTGCATAACTGAACTAAATTCCACTGGCCTTTGTGTATAATCTTTTAAAACGTTGTTGGATTCAATTTGCTAATATTTGTTGAAGATTTTTACATCTATGTTCCTGAACAGTGTTGGTCTACAGTTTTCCCTTTTTGTAACGGTTTTATCTAGGCTCGGATTAGGATAATGATGGATTCACAGAATGATTTAGTAATGTTATTTTGGCTTCTATTTTCTGGAAGACATCAGGAGAATTGGTGTCATTTGTTCCTTAAATATTTGATAGGATTTACCAGTAAATCCATCTGGGCATGGCACTTTATTTTTCGTGAGGTTATTAATTATTGATAACATTACTTTAGTAGATATAGACCTATTAAGATTAATTGTTTCTTTTTGTGCGACTTTTGGCAGTTTTTGTCTTTCAATGAATTATTCCACCTCAGGTAAGTTATCAAGTTTGTGGGCATAGAGTTGTCCATAGTACTGTTTTATTAATTGTGATAACTTTTCTTTCATTTTTGATACTGATCATATTTGCTCTCTTTTTTTCCTTGCTTAGCCCAACTAGAACTTCATCTATTTTATTGATCTTTTCAAGGAATCAGCTTTTAGTCCTGCTGATTTTCTCTGTTGTTTTTCTGGTTTCACTTTCATTGATTTGTGTACCAATCTTTATTATTTATTTTCTTCTGCTTGCTTTAGGCTCAATTTACTCTTCTCTCTCCAGTTTCCTAATGTGGAAACCTAGATATTGATTTTAGATCTTTTTTAAAATAAAAAATTAATTAAATAATTATATAATATATTAAATTAATTAAATATATAATTATATTTATACAAAATATTAAATTAATATAATAAAATTATATTATATTTATATAAATATTTATATTTATATGAATATATAAATTTATTTAAAGATATAAGTCTTCCTCTAAGCACTTATAAATTTTGATTTGTTGTACTGTCATATTCATCTAGTTCAAAATGTTTTTTTTTTTTTCAACTTCTCTTGACACTTGAGTGTCAAATATC
Source organism: Panthera uncia (assembly GCF_023721935.1). NCBI lineage: Eukaryota > Metazoa > Chordata > Mammalia > Carnivora > Felidae > Panthera > Panthera uncia. Next base: position 44,961,084 of record NC_064812.1, on the reverse strand, counting down.
ATGTGTTATTTGGAAAAGTGATCCTTAATTTCTAAATATTGGGATTTTTGAGTATCTTTCTGTTACTGATTTCTGGTTTACTTCTACTGTGTACTGAGAACATACTTTATGTGACACCTACACTTTAAATATGTTAAAGTGTGTTTTATGGGGGCGCCTGGGTGGCGCAGTCGGTTAAGCGTCCGACTTCAGCCAGGTCACGATCTCACGGTCCGTGAGTTCGAGCCCCGCGTCAGGCTCTGGGCTGATGGCTTGGAGCCTGGAGCCTGTTTCCGATTCTGTGTCTCCCTCTCTCTCTGCCCCTCCCCCGTTCATGCTCTGTCTCTCTCTGTCCCAAAAATAAATAAATAAATAAAAAAAAAAAAAAAAAAAAAAGTGTGTTTTATGGCCACATCTAAACAAGGTATGCGACATATCTTGGTGAATAATCCTTGTGATCTCAAGAAGGTTACATATTCTGCCTTTGTTAGAAGTATTGTATAAATGACTATAGATAAAGTAATTGATAGTGGTGTTCAGATCAATATATGTATATATATCCCTACTGATTTTCTGCATGTTTGATTTATCCCCTTTTTATTACTAAAAGGGGAGTGTTGAAGTCTCCAACTGTAATTGTGGATTTGTCTATTTTTCTTTTCAGTTCTGTCAGTATTCGTGTCATGTGTTTTGATGTCCTGTTTTAGGCACATACACACTTAGAATTGTTGTCTTTTGGGAGAATTGACCCCTTTTTAATTAAGTAATTCCACTCTCTATCCTTGATAATTTTTCTTGTTTTGAAGTCTCTGACTGAAATTAATAAGCTACCTCAGCCTTCTTTTGTTGAACGCTATTATGGTATATCTTTCTCCATCTCTTTAGATTTAGCGTGTATTGATCTTTATATTTAAAGTGGGTTTCTTGTAGACAGCATGGCTCTTGTTTGGTTATCTACCCTGAAAATCTCTGCTTTTAAAAGAATTTTTTTTCAAGTTTATTTCTTTTGAGAAAGAGAGAGAGTGCAAGTAGGGGAGGGGCAGAGAGAGAGAGTGGGGGGGGGGGGGGAGAATCCCTTGCAGACACCCCTGTCAAGGCACAGCCCGATGTAGGGTTCAGTCTCACAAACCGCGAGATCATGACCTGAGCCGAAATCAAGGGTTGGGCACTTAACTGACTGAGCCACCCAGGCATCCCAGTCTCTGCCTTTTAATTAGCGTGTTAAGATCATTCACATTTAAATTGATTGTTGATATTTTTGGATTAATATCTACCACATTTGTAGTTATTTTCTATTCCACTTTTTCTTTGTTCCTTTTTTCTCCCTCTTTTTCCACCTTATTCAGTTTTAAACAATACCTTATATTCTTTTTTATCTACTTTCTTAGCAAATCAATTATATATTTTAAAACCATTTTAGTTGCTATATACATTTCTCACTAATCTAAATTTGCAATATTTAATTTATTACTAATCTAAATATACCTTCAAATAACACTATACCACTTTATAAGTAATACACATACCTTACAATGGAATATTTCCGGTGCTTCCTTCTGTTCCTTATGAACTGATATAATTTATCTCACTTATCCATATGCTATAATTACCAACATGTTGTTAGTATTATTACTTTATAGAGTTATCTCTTAGATTAACTCAGAATAATAAAAACAGCAAAATATTTTATTTCCATTTATTCCTTCTCTGACACTATTCTTTACGTGGATCTGAGTTTCTGATCTGTATCACTTTCCTTCTCCCTAAGAACTTCTTTTAACACTTCTCACAGAGAAGTTCCACTGGCAATGAATTTCTTCAGTTTTGTTCATCTGAGAAAGTCTCAATTTTTGCCTTTGTTTTTGAACAATAATTTCACTGGATATAAAATTCTATATTATGGGGCTTTTCTTTCAACACTTTAAATATTTCACTCCACACTTTTTGCTTGCATGGTTTCTGATGAGAAGTCCACTGTAATTTTAATTTGTATTCTTGGTCTTTATATAGACTGTAGATTAATTCTTTTTCTTTCTCTTTCTAAATTTCCTCTTTGTCTTTGGCATTCTGTAGTTTTTTTTTTTTTTTTAACGTTTATTTATTTTTGAGACAGAGAAAGACAGAGCATAAACAGGGGAGGAGCAGAGAGAGAGGGAGACACAGAATCTGAAACAGGCTCCAGGCTCTGAGCTATCAGCACAGAGCCTGACGCGGGGCTTGAACTCATGGACCGTGAGATCATGACCTGAGCCGAAGTCGGATGCCTAACCGACCAAGCCACCCAGGCGCCCCTGGCATTCTGTAGTTTGAATATGATATGCCTAGGTATAGAATTGCTTAGGTCAGAGTCGGGGGATGTCAAGGCAAGAATTTATCCTATTTGGTGCTTTCTGAGCTTCTTGGATCTGTAGTTTGGTTTCTGTCATTAACTTTGTTTCCAAAGTTCTTAGCCATTATTATTATTATTTCAGATATTTCTTCTGCTCTGTACTCCCTTTTCTTCTTCACCAGTTGCATGTATGTAACACCTTTTGAAATTTCTCAGAGTGCTTAGATGTTCTGTTGAGGTTTTGTTTTTTTTTCAAGCTGATTCTTTTCTCAGCTATATCAAGTTCACTGATGAGCCCATCAGAGGAATTCTTCATTTCTGTGGTTTTGATCTCTTGATTTTTTTTTCCCTTAGAGTTCCCACCTCTCTGTTTACATTACCAATCTCTTCTCTTTTTCTCCATTAGACCCCTTAACCTATAAATCATAGTTATTTAGAATTTCTTGTTTGACAGTTCCAACATCTGTATCAGATCTGGTCTGGTTCTGATGTTTGCTTTGTATATTCAGACTGTGCTTTTTCTTGCATGTTAGCATTCCTGATAATATTTTTGTGAAAGCCAATCGTGATGTATCAGGTAATAGGAAATGAGATTAATAGGTTTCTAGCTTGAGAAATTATGTTAATCTGGCTGGCTAGGAGTTGGGCAGTGTTTAATGTTTGCTCTGATTGCTAAAGTCTTCAAATTTCTTGTCTTTTTGTCTCCCCCATTTACTTGAGCTTCCCTAAGTCCTCCTCCTGAAAAGGAAGCTGAGTCTTCCAGCTCTTTCACCTGTAGTCCTCTGTATTTATAGGGGATCCATGTTCGCTTGATGGTAAGGAATGGAGGAGCAGATGTGTTCTACATTCTTATGATTAAATCTCAGTCTTTTATTGGGTCTGTGTTTCTGGGCTCTGACCTTCACAAGTGTTTCTTAGCTTCCCTTAAGCATATTTGATATGAAGCCTAGAGAGGTCTGCAGTGAGAGAAATGTCCTTTCCCCAAATGGGATAGGGTTCTGGTAAAAACCTTTGCCCCTGAAGAGTAGACATTGTCATGAAGAGCACTCTGGGTATGTTTCATGATTCCCCTTGCTCTTCCCTCTTCCAGAGCTACAAGTTGTTCTTTTTTTTTTTTTTTTTTGTCTCCTCACTATGAGAACCTGGTAGGGTTCCTGGGGGTAAAACCCATGAAAGTGCGGAAGCTCCCTAATGACTGAAGCAGTTTCCCCCTCCTATGCTAGTCTGTACCCAGCCTCCAGCAGCCATCAAAATGACCATGTAAGTGTTCCTGTCAGTTTAGGGTTCCAGTCTCTTCTGCTCCGGGTAAGCAGATCTTGGCCGGGATTCTCTGGTTTTGCCTGTTTCTCAGATTTTGGAGAGTGGTTTGCCCTGCGACCTCAGTTCTCTGATGATTCCAAGAAAAGTCAGTGATTTTCAGTCTGTTCAGATTTTTGCTGTTCTAAGGACGGAAGCGATAATGGCCAAGGTCTTGACATATCGGAGCTGAAATCAGCAGAGTTTCTATTTCATTTCCATGCATATATTGTCAGTAACTTGTTTTAAATCACATTTATAATATTGTAAGTTTGACAGGTGGGGGCTATGTAGAGATAAGGAAGTTAATGCACAATAATATTAAAGCAATGTATAAAGTGATATGTACATTTAATAGAAAGTGTTTAATCTGTTATATTTAATCAAATATTAATATTATTTTTTTCTTAATTTACAATTTAAATACATCATTTTAGAAACAAGGTTGATATTTTTTATTTCTGCCTCTAAAAATCTGCATGTGTATGTGAAGTATATGCTATTCTTTGTGTGCTAAACTCAGTAATGCTTTCCAGGGGTTCATTTTGTACAAGGATGCTGCTGAAGACGTTTGAAGATGTCTTGGTGTTTTGAAGACGTTTTGGTGTTTTAATCTTGATAAACTACAATATTTAAAGTTCAAAAATGTTAAACACATGAGAGAAAATCCAGTGTTTTGAGAGAATAACCATTTAAGTGATCACAAAAACTAGATTAAAATTGTGATAGTGGCAGGGGCGGGAAATGCTGAGATCAATGCTCTAGTTGTTGGCATATTTGTGAAAGAAAAAAAACTTGAAGGCAAAATTAAATGAGTGTTTAAAGAGACTCTTTTTTTTTTTTCAAAGAAGCACCAGCTCTAGGATATATAAAAACTTATTACGTAAGAAAGTAAATGAAAATTTCTATTTTTATTTATTTTTTTAAAATTTTTTGTTAATGTTTATTTATTTTTGAGACTGAGAGAGAGAGAGAGAGAGAGAGAGCATGAACAGTGGAGGGTCAGAGAAAGAGGGAGACACAGCATCTGAAACAGGCTCCAGGCTCCGAGCTGTCAGCACAGAGCCCGACACGGGGCTCGAACCCACAGACTGCGAGATCATGACCTGAGCCAAAGTCAGGCGCTTAACCGACTGAGCCACCCAGACGCCCCTAAAATTTCTATTTTTAAATAAACATATCAAATACCCATTATTCTGTGTGTTCTCAATAAATACTTTTCAAGAAAGAGAACAAAATGAGAATTAATAATACATAATGGTCTTGGCTTAGCAATACCAAACACGTAAATCCATCCAAAAATTGTATCTACCGTTGTTGAACTCTTAACTATGTGCTAGGTACTGTGCTAAGTGTTTTCTCTATAGCGTCTTGATCCTTGCAGTCACCAAGCATTTATAAAATCTGAAACTTAAAAGATTTAGTTGGCATTTCCAAATTCTGTTCTGGGTCCTCTTCTTTCTCACTGTAAGCATTTTCCTTGGGAGCATGAACTCACTTCTAGGACCTCAATTAGTATGTATTGATAATTCCCAAGTATCTCTTCATCTTCCTCTCTCTCTCTCTCCTTCTCCTTTTCTTTTCTTTTTTATTTTTTTATTTTTAATGTTTATTTATTTCTGAGAGAGAGATAGAGTATGAGCAGGGGAGCGGCAGAGAGAGAGGGAGACACAGAATCCAAAGCAGGCTCCAGGCTCTGAGCTGTCAGCATAGAGCCCCATCTGGGGCTCGAACCCACGTAGCATGAGATCACGACCTGAACTGAAGTTGGATGCTTAACTGACTGAGCCACCCAGGCGCCCTATCTCCTTCTCCTTTTCTATACCCATATGACACTCCTGCTTGCTGGATGCCTCTCCTTATTCCACGGGTACATCTAATTTCAATAGGCCAAAGAGCACTCTACCCCATGCTTTTTGCGTTGGCAATGAATGGAGATATCAACCATCTGATTACTCTGTGCTGGAAGGGTATCATTTTTGACTTATTGTACCCTCTCATCTATCACCTCTAACTGATCACCAGTTGCTGTTGATTCTAGTTCTGAAACAAATTACTAATCTGGCTGCTTACCTTGCGTCCTGTCTCTACTGAAGTTTACATCACCATTGATTCTTAATCTAACTACTGCAGTGACCTCTCATGTGTCTTCTCATCTGATGGCACACCTCTCCACTCCATTCTACCCACTGGTAACCACATCAAAGTTTCTAATAAGACAGTGGCTCCTCTTGGGGTAAATTCAGATATCATTGCCATGGTCTTTGTGGTTTTTTCATGATATTGACTCTCTATGTCTAACTCTCTGGCTTCTCCATCTTCCCTCAGTATGTTGTCTTTCTCCAAGCTTTATTGATGCATAGGTGACAATTTAAGATTATACGTGTTTAAAGTATACAACTTGATAATTCGATATGCATATGTGTTGTGAAATATTCGGTACAATAAAGCTACTTAACATACTCATCACCTCACATAATTACTCTTTTTTTATGGGAAAAACACTCAACATCTGCAGTCTTAGAAAATTTCAAGTATGCAATACAGTATCGTTAACTGTAGTCATGTTGTTGTACATTAGATCTGATTTTTTCTTTTCAGGTCCCAACCTATATTGTTTCTTGCCTCCTAGCTTTGTAGTTGGCATTTCCTCTACCTGGAATATTCTTCCCCTTTACAGATATTTCCCCCTTAACCCCTATTTTTCATTTGTATCTCAGCTGAAATGTCATACAGTTTGGGAAGCCTTCCCTGTACACTTACATCTGGGTTAGCTTTCTTTTCTACATGGTCCCCCATCATCCTGTGTCCCCTAGAATTGCCCTTGTCATGTGGTATTTGGCTGTTTATTTGCTATAACATCCGTCATAATTACAAAATCCTTAAGGGCTTGCCTACCTATATTCTTAGCATAAAACAGCGTGAGAACATAGTAGGGTCTAAGTAAAAAACTCATGAGAGAATGGATGAAAGTGCTATACTAGTAAATGCCAAATCTGTGTTAAAAACTCAAGAGTTTCTTTGTTCTAAGACTGCTGTAAGCAGTTGCACTCTGCTACCTCCATCTCAAAAATTAATGGAATGTAGAGTATAAGACCAGAATACTTCATTTTTTTAATTTATTATTTTAGAGAAAAAAAGAGTGTGTGAGTAGGGGATGGGGGATAGGGTGTGGGACAGGCGGGGGGGGGGGGAAGAGAGAGAGAGAGAGAGAGAGAGAGAGAGGAGAGAGAGGAGAGAGAGAGAGAGGAGAGAGAATCTTAAGCAGTCTTTACAGTCAGCACAGAGCCTGAAGTGGAGCTTGATCCCACGACCCTGGCATCATGACCTAAGCTAAAATCAAGAGTTGAACCACTCAACCAAGCCACCCAGGCACCCCAAGACCAGAATACTTTAAAAATAAAACAGAGAGGGGCCAGCTGTGCTCACGATAAACTCAGGAAAAGCATGCAATTCAAATAGAAAAAGCTGAAAAACCTGTACCCTTTGGTGGTAAATGTTAAAAGATTTATTATCATAGTATATCAGATATCACAAGATTTGGCTAGTCTGTGAGCCAAACCAGTATAAATCAAAGTTTCATTGTGTTCCATTTCAAAAGAAAAGAGCAGGAAAATTGAAGATGAAAACAGATATTTTAATAAAATATTAAAATTGTTTGGTTAATGCAGAACACACTAGACAGGAGTATTTTGTCTCCTTTTCCTTAAAAAAAATAATGTAGGGGCACCTGGGTGGCTCAGTTGGTTAAGCATCTGACTCTTGGTTTCAGCTCAGGTCATGATCTCATGGTTCATGGGTTCGAGCCCCGCATAGGGGTCTGTGCTGATGGCATGGAGCCTGCTTGGGATTCTTTCTCTCTCCCTCTCTCTGCCCCACCTCTGCTCGCTCTCTCTCTCTCTCTTTCTCTCTCTCTCAAATAAATAAACTTTTAAAAAAACTGTAATACTTTTGTCTGACACTAAGGCATTAGTCTACAAATATTCCAAAGTAACTCTTTACAATTCCTTATTTAAAAGTATGGCAGCCTGAATTTAAGACTTCCAGGAGTCTTGAATGTGGTAAAAACTGGCTTTCAAAATATAGTTTCCATCCTTCAAGTCAGGACTATAATTGAGTGACTGCTTTTTCTTATAATATTTTTTCTAATAAGAATTACAAAGCAAAAAGGTTTTTAGCCCTCATAGAATCATCAGAGCACTTGTTCAGTGCTTTTATTTGATAGTGTTTACATTATCACTGGAACTTCCCTACTTATGGTGATTATAAAGCAGTATTACAGAGGCTTACCCTGTCCATAGGGTGCTCAGGCAGCTTAAGTTTTCTAATAGCCTGGTTCAGCCCACCTGAGAACCATTAAATACTCACCAAGGAAAACATATTCCACTATGAATATGTATGTGTTACATTTGTTACAAATTTCCATGGTAGAGTTGGAAATAGTGGGTTGGTTTCTGTCTTTCTCCCTCCCTCCCCCTTCCTTCCTTCCGTCCTTCCTTCTTTCCTTCCTTCCTTCCTTCCATCCTTCCTTCCGTCCTTCTGTCCTTCCGTCCTTCCTTCCTTCCTTCCTTCCTTCCCCTTTCTTACCTTTCTTGCCTTTCTTTCACCTATACCTAGATGTGGTTTGAGTCCAGTTCCCCAACCTGGTGACATATTTTTTGTCAAACTAAGCAGATACACAGTAGAGATACTATTCTACCATCTAGTGTGGAATGTACATCAGGTTACATGGAACCAAAGTTTAAAATAGTCATTTGAGACAATGACACTAAAACAGCCCATCCAAAAGCATAAATACAAAAGTGGACAATACAATACAAAATATACAATTGATGAGCCTGGTGGATTCAACTTTATTTTACGATGGATTGCTTCAGTGTTTGAATGACTGAGCTAGACTGAGGTAGGCTGGTCCAGCGGGCCTCTAGGAGTGAGGAACTCATTCTGTGAATTTTGCAGATCAGGTTTTTTGTGACCTCTCGTGCTATTTCTGCCCAGTTAGCTATTGCCAAGAATTAACCAGAAGATTGGTTTAATTCACTTATTAAGTTAAACAGTAAAATGATACGCAATTTTAAAACTCTCAAGGGTCTTTAAATTTATATTTTGCAAATAAGGATTTTTGAAAGTGTATCTGAGAAAGAAGGTCATTCAGTGATTAAGTCTATTGTGTCCTTTATTTTAAGCGTTACTGTGGGGAAGAGTCTCACGGGTCACGAAAAATCCTGATTCCTTCGCTGCCTCACCCCCCCATGCCCTCTCTGAGATTCGGATTCTCTAGTAGGGCCCAGGAATCCACATTTTAACTGAATTAAAATGGTCTGTGGGCCATCTTTAGAGGAAAAAATAAGCTCAGCGGGTCTTGAAGGTCCAATCCTACTAAATCTTATCATCTTTTTCTCAAAGACAAACTCCACTTTGTTCAGTATAGTGTTGGTAGGACCACACGGCAGGAGTTTTGTGACCCTGAGTTCCTCCTCCTTAGTCCGCTGCTGTCTCTTTGTAAAGGGAGAGGATCGTTCCATCACGTAAGTCATCTGGCAGCTTCCTGAAATAACTAGCAAACCAGCTTCTCGCACAGAAGGAAGGATGCTTTCCTTTTCGTTCATGTCCATTCACTCCCTTACATTCTGTGCTGCTGTATCATGTAGAGATCTTTTACTTTCATCTGTTATTAATGTGTTTCTTCCATCTCTGCTTATCCAGATTTACCTGTTATTGAAAGTCACGTGCAAAAGTTACTGCTCGTGCCCCCAAATGAAAGATCTTGTATTGCCCCGACTCCCATACATTCCAAAGTGTATCTCTTATTGCACTTACTGTGTTTTACTGTCTAACATATTTACGCTTATGCCTACGCCTCTTATCTCTTTTTATTAGACTCCCTGATTTGACTGTCATTTACTTTTGTATCCCACAATAAGTAAAATGTGTTTGTGTTTAAACGTGTTCATTTGTTTGAATCATAAAGGAATGAACACAGTTTGTTGGATTGCAGTAACAATTCTGAAATCTACATGATTATTTAATCAGTATTCACTTGGGGCACCTGGGTGGCTCAGTCAGTTAAGCGTCCGACTTCAGCTCGGGTCACGATCTCGCGGTCCGTGAGTTCGAGCCCCGCGTCGGGCTCTGGGCTGATGGCTCGGAGCCTGGAGCCTGCTTCTGATTCTGTGTCTCCCTCTCTCTCTGCCCCTCCCCCGTTCATGCTCTGTCTCTCTCTGTCTCAAAAATAAATAAAACATTAAAAAAATTTTTTTTTAAATAATCAGTATTCACTTATTAAACATCTGTTTATTCTGTAACCTGCTAGGTCCTATAGATGAAGACAAAACATCTGAATAATTGACTCTGTATTAGGCTTTTATTTGGTTGTGCGGATATATTTTTGGTATATTTAGTTAAATTGCTTGTTAAATGTAAAAATAAATGAACCCAAACATACTTAAAACCATGAAGACTTATTTCATCAGGGAGTAAATGTCTGAAGTCCATGTACTATAAAAATGTATTAAATTATTTTTCTTTTTAACACCTTCAATTATTCTTTCTTTTTTATTTTTTAAAGTTCTTTTTGACATTTGTTCATTTTTGAGAGACAGAGAGAGGCAGATTGTGAGTAGGGAAGAGGCAGAGAGAGGGAGACACAGAATCCGAAGCAGGCTCCAGGCTCTGAGCTGTCAGCACCGAGCCCAACCTGGGGCTCGAACTCACAAACCATGAGATCATAACCTAAGCCAAAGTCGGGTACTCAACCAACTGAGCCACCCAGGCGCCCCTCTTTCTTTTTAAATAAATGTGTGTGCATGCACAAATAAACCGGCATAAGCATTTGAGCCAAGATTTTAAAACTAAAAGACAAAACAGTATACAAAGTTGAAATGATTTGCTTATCTTCTGTGTGTTCTTACCGTTTCAGATGATGGAAAATTGTCCTTTGAAGAATTCAAAGCATATTTTGCAGATGGTGTTCTGAGTGGAGAAGAATTACATGAGCTTTTCCATACCATTGATACACATAATACCAAGTAAGGAACTTTTTATCATTGGATTCTGTAAGTGATGTACAGAAGGTGTGAACAAGTATGTACTGATGCAGGAGAGAGTGAGGAAATACGTAAAGGGCACATTTTGTAATGTTTACTTCTGTATGTTGACTCTGTTTTGAAGTTTATTTATTTTGAGAGGGAGATAGAGAGTGCACTTGCGTGAGTGCACACACGAGTGCACACATGCCCAGGGGAGGGGCAGAAAGAGAGAGAGAATCTCAAGCCTCCTCTGAGCTGTCAGCACACAGCTAGCTGGATGTAGTCTGGGTCTGAAGAACCAGCCAGGAACCGAAGGGTGAGATCAAGATAGTGACCTTCACGGAAATCAAGAGTTGGTTGCTTAACCGACTAAGCCACCCAGACACCCCTCTGTGTGTTTACTTTTGAGGTACCCCCTCTTTAGTAATGGAAATACTCTGAAAAACTGAGTACTGAATTGCAAAACAGTGATCTTCTGTAGGGAGCCCAATTAAAGTAGCTTTAGAGTGTGCAGAATGTGAAACAAAAGCAAAGATTAGAGATAATTCTAAGTGTGTCATTAATAAGAAAGTGGCATTTTACCTTCTTTCTGGTTTCATCTCAGTTCGCTTCATCTAAAACTTATCCTGAGGCCATTATATTAGCTTAGTGAAATGCGGAACTGCAGTGATTTTCTGGACAATTCAGATGTGCTTAACTCCAGACCACTGTTACCTCAGACGTGCCGGTAATACAGGACACAGAATTTTTTTCTGAATAGTCAATGTATACAGTGATCTATTTTATTTATCTTACATATGTAGGTCCTTCCTTTTCATTAGTATAGCATTTATAAAGTTTCTATTTATATTCTTACTATACTAATGAGGGATTTAGGATATAGAACAACAGAAACGTGCTGTTTGATTTGGGTAATTGATCCAAATCACGTTATTTGTAACAGTCGTGATTACAGAATTCTAATGTGGAAAATGCGTCATTTCAGCCATGCCTGGAGACCCATCAGTGTGTTTCCTATTTGAACAATCACTGTCTTGCTTTAGGCAAAGTGTCGAGATGGTTCCAGGCAGTGAGCCAGCTTGCCGAGAAAATGCTCTTGGGCAACATCGAGGCATAGACTTTTTTCTGTGGCGAACTAATAAGAAAAATTAAAAGATTAAATTCACTTTCCTCAAGCAGTGGAAAATTTTTTAAATACTCAGTCTGTAAGTTTCTTCTGTTGGAATTTCAAATTCCCTATGAAACAGCTTCATTAGCTGATAACTGTGTCAGAAGTTTCATTCTGTTCAACAAATCTAAGTCCCTAGTGGGTGTGGGTTGGTATAACATGGAACCCGCTTATAGTTTGTGAAACAATAGACCCACTAACAAGTCATTTTTATATGATATCATAGCCACTGTGACTGAGGTATGTACAGGACACTGTGGGATAACACAGTGGGGCAGGGAATTTTAGCCTAGTTTGATAAACTCTAGGAATGTTCCTAGGATTAGGTAGCCAGGAGCTAAGTCTTTATGGGAGGGCAGAAACTAGTTAGGTAAAGAATGGAATGAGGGAATATTCCAACTAGAGGAAAAAGCATAAGAAAGGATCTGAAAGTATAAGGTGGATGGGATTAACAAGTATTCATGTTTTCAGCATCATCAATTGTAAGGCTGAGAGCGGGAGGAGAAAAATCTGGAAAGGGAAGAATGGGCCAGGCAAGAAGGGGTGTGCGCTCTGAGATGCAAAAGTGCTTCAAGTTTAAACTGCAGGCCAGGAAATGGCCTTAAAGTACTTAAGCCAGGGATCAACATCTTTGTAGGTTATTGTGGTTCTCCTGAAGGACAGAGCTAAGCCCGGGGGGGGGGGGGGGGGGGGGGGGGGGGGGGGGGAACGGGACACACAAAGTAATGTCCACCCTTATTATAGAT
>NC_064812.1:44875217-44948438 GCF_023721935.1 Panthera uncia | reverse complement strand
GGGGGGCGCCGAAGGTGGAGAAAGGCCACGAATGAATGTTAGCCCAATTCTTAAATTGCTGCTAGGGAATAATGTTTATGCATGGAAGGAAGGAAGCCATGTGAACCATTCTGAGAACTAATACCTGAGTGAAAGAAAGAGCAGAGGCTCCCTTTATGGCTCAGATGTTGGAGATTAAGATGCTAATACTCCATTATGTATGTTGATTACTTATTCCTCGTTATACTTGCTATTAAAGTTTTAACAGTATCCAGGTTTGGAACAATTATTGCGAGTCATAATAGCAATCTTAGGTGTCACAGAGGTTTTTCAAAACACATTTATTCATATTGATGAAAACTAAAGTTTTCAGTAAACCTTATCCTTATTGGCCTGATTTTGCTATTTTATTTACATATTTATTAGTTGAAATTACTTGGCATAGCCTTAAGATTACATTAATTGCTAAAGAATTATATGCAATGATTTATACAGTAAGTCCAAAGGAGTAATTATTACTACCAGTTGCTTTCATAGATGCATTAGTAAAAACACTTAAGTGTTTTCTGATAATGGTGGTCAACCTAATCTGGAGCCTCTGGAGTCTCTAATATGTTAGAGACTTCAGAATTGTATTCATGAAATTCCTTAAAAAAAAAAAAAAGAAAGTCAGGCTTTGATCTTTTAAGGAGATTAATTCAAACATTGACTGAGAAATTTCAGAGCTATATTTCAAGCAAGTGATAACTTTTGTCTTTGCATGATCCAAGTTTCAATTATTTTAGTGATTGTACTATATGCCATATTTTTTTTCCCCTTCCACATGACTTCTAATAAAATATGTTCTTGTATGCTCAGCATCACCAACCATCCTAATTTGATCAAGGGTACAGCTTGGCCTGAAGGAGCCAATTTATACATAGGCTAGACAATGTCATTCAGACTCACTGTCTCATGTTTATGGTGAACCATCAGATTCAGATACAATGAACGTCTGCTGCTAAGGCCCCTAGCGGTGCCTGGTTCCTGCCCCTCCTGATGTCTGGTGGTTTAACTTCATCTTGGAGTCTATTAAATCACGATCCACTTAATATACTGCATTTTCTTGAGCTTATTTGAGTAAGATTCTCTTTCTTGCAAAAGTATATGCTAACACAGTATTACCTCCACTCATTTCTTCCATCTCTGGAAACTTTTCTCTTTGCTATAAATATTATATTTGCCATGTTTTAAATAATTTTTTTAATGTTTATTTATTTGGGGGAGATAGAGTGGGGGAAGGGCAGAGAGAGAGGGAGACACAGAATCCGAAGGAGGCTCCAGGCTCTGAGCTGTCAGCACAGAGCCCGACACGGGGCTTGAACCCACAACGTGCAAGATCACGACCTGGGCCGAAGTCAGACACTCAACCAACTGAGCCACCCGGGTGTCCCTATATTTGCCGTGTTTTAAAAGTGCCGTGTCCACTCTGAAAATATTTGGAAATAAGGAAGGAAAATATTGAGAACATGTCTTGCTACTGAATTCTCCCCTTTTTTTCTCATGAAGAACAGTCTCAAAATATTGTGCTCCTAAAACATTGTGCTCGATCATGAACAGCGGATATTACTTAGAAATGTCATTGTAACTGTGCCTGTAGTACCACATCATTAAGATATTTTAAATATCAAAAATAAGTGCATTATTCCTTGTAAAAGGACATAAAAAACCTATCAGGTAAACCTAGAGATTCTCAGATACCATGTGTTTATAGGTAGCTTTTCAGTGAACAAACTACACACATACAGCTGTGCACTGATTACAAAAGGTTTGGACAAGTTCAAAAAATATATATGGCCCTCTCCACATACATTTAGGGAGCAATCTTAATTTACAGATTAAGCTTCCTGGTTTTTTTCCCTTCCTCTTATCCATTCATTTCTTTGCTCTCTTATTTTAAAAAATCAGTATGTTCATTTGAGAAATTATGTTTCGCGGATTCCACTGCAGCTTTAAGTGTGCCCTGCGGCCGTTTGGGTCTTTTCAGTCAGATTTCCTCCCCCGATACAAGGAGACTGTAACCAACAAATACAAAAACAAACCCGAAGACACACGGTCTCCTAAGAACTTACACATTTGAGATACTGCAAAGATTTCTATACGTGGATATTACCAAGATTGTAAATATCTATAGTTTTGAATCACAGAGAATTTCTTTTTTAGTGTATTTCAAAATGAAACCGTCAACCGCACATCCCTTTATGTTAAAGTGTTTAGGGAGCTCTGGTCACTTTTCCGGCCTGCACAGTTGCAAGCTTAAGCTCAAAATTCGGTACAGTCTCATTCTAATGAGAGTTCCATGAATCATCCTAATTGTTTGATTAGAATTTTAATAATGAATGATTTGCCAGCAATTACATTCCTAATCTACATGTCCTGAAGATTTCACTCAGAGCAGAGACTAGAAATGAAAAGAACCTGAATGACAGTAGGAAAAATTTGAAGACATCAGAAGTCTAAATTTCCATCACTTTTATCCAAAAATTAATTTTAACATTGACATTTTCCATTATGTTTGGATATTTAGAAAATTTTCGTGAGTTTTTTTCTTGAGTAGTGTGGTTGAGTGTAGAACACAAATCCAGCTTTTCCTATGCATGATCCTTGGGATATATGGCATAGCAAAGAAAAAGAAGGTCAAAATGTAAGTTTTTGTCAACAGGGCAAAATATTGTTGAAATTTTTAACTTTCTCAAACTTTAAGCGAAGTGCACACAATCTGATATTCCAAAACATTCTGAAGAATGTTATAGCCACCTTATTAAGCCTTTCATGATTTCACAGACTTTTGTCAACCCTCATTTTAACTGTCTTCTTTCTGGGTCAAATATGCCTAATCTTTTTTTCTTTTTTAAAAAAGAAAAAGAATTGTTAATCTCTCATTTTAATTAGCCTTATTACATCTTTTCCGGCTCCATTAAAAGGTTTTGGACACGCGTTTTTCTCAAATTTGGAAAAGTTACTAGTAAAGTATCTAGTAAAGAATACATAAAGCCCATAACATTTAAGTTTGGCAAAAGACAATATTAGCAAAAGCTAAATCTACAGCTTTGATAATTTAAAAATTGAAACCATCATATCAGAGAACAGAAATAGATAGAAGGAAGATCATTAGGTCAAGAGGAAACTTCCATGGTTCATCAGAAGTGCTCTTACTCATCAGAAAGCCAGCTTGTCTACATTTTTCAGTCAGAGGAACTCATGAATAAATTAACATAATTCCCTGTGGTGTTAACCATAGCACAGGCGGGGGAAAGATCCCCTAGAGACCAAAAATGATTCTTTCAGAGTACTGCACTTTGGAGTTACAGATTGTTAAGATAGGCCAAATGGTAGACCAGATGGGAGTTTTGCTCTTAGGTCAGAGAGTGAACACACAGAAAAGCTTCCCAGGGCCTGCAGATGGGGGGTTGGGGGGCGGGTTTAACTAGAAATGGACAACTGCCGGCTTCAGGTCGAGTATTCCTCGTTCCAGGCTAAGATGATTTTTTCAGTGCCAATTACTGGGATTTCACCCAATACTTGTTAAATCACTGAAGCACACCAAAGTGACAGAAATATCACCACCTACTAAAAGAGCATAGTCCATCTTGAGCTAGCTCTGAAAGCTTAAAAAACTCTTTCCTAAACGAAACTGAAAATTTCTCTCTCAACTTCACTTATTTTTCTTAGTTTTGTTCCTTGGGGACATGCAGAATACAAAGATGTTATGACAAGTCTTTCTAATATTTGAAGACAGTTTCATGCACCAATGATGAGATAAAATCCCATAATAATTGGAGAGTAATGATATCAAAGGGTTTGTTCCAGATGGTAGAATTTGGTTCCTTCTGAAACAGAAGGTTGTTCATCTTGTATTTGTGCATGACAGCAAAATGCTAACTTTATGAGTTGGTTGATGCAGCCACTTTCTCCCTTGAGTTATTCATCACATGCTTAAGTAGACACATATTGTGGGCACAAGGAAAAGAAGGCAGTGTCAGCACCCAAGGAATAAGCAGTGGGTTGGTCTGCAGAGTATGTGGCACAGCTTGTACTGCACTATGACTGGAAAGTTCCCAGCATTTCCATAGTGGGCAAGAGAGATCTTCCTATTAAAATAACCAGTCCCATCTTTACTGGAACTGAAGACTCAGAAAGCAGCACCCAGACCTAAGTGCCTGGAGAACGGGGGAGATCACAATTGCAGGTGCTAAGCTCAGCAAGTACAGGAAAGAAATCAGAAAAGAGCAAAAGTGGTGTAGCCGTATGTCAAGATGTCAAGAGAGTGAAGAGAAAATCAAATTCCAGAGTATAATGGGTAAGACAGAGTGGGCAGACTGGGTGTCCAGAGTTGAGTTTTAGCAATATAGACTGGGCCAAGGAGCTCTGGCCAGAGAGTGTTCCAGGTATTCCAACAAGGCCCAAACTGGCCAGAGAACAAACTAGCAGAGAACACAGAGCATTTCCTTCAGCTCCATGATCAAGACTTAGCTGTAAGACCTAGGCTGTGGGCTGACCTCTGTCGAGGCATTCAGTAACCTCCCTGGCATAAACAGAGGCCAGCAGATGTATGCTGTTTCCCAGAGAGAGGCAGGAGTTATCTGTTAGCTATGGCCGATGATTTTAGTTTAGAATGCTTATATGCCAAATGAGTCATGGAGTCAGAGGAACTGTGATGCTAAGAAGGGAGAGAAGAACATTCTTTACGGATTTTCCTCAACTTCTCCTAAGCTGTACTTGGCTGAAGTCACACTGAGGCAGAAGAGAATATAGTAGGCAGGACTTCACCGGTTGTGAGTGACAGAAACATAAATTAAGCTGACCTGAAAAATAATCATCCGACTCCTGTAGCTGAAAAGTCCAGAGACGGGCTTTACGTGTGATGGAGCAAGTACTCCCAACAGTGGTGCGAACAATCAGTCTTCCATCAACTCCCACCTCTTCTTTTCTCTGTGTTGGCTGTTCTCTTGAACAGATCCTCTTGCTGAGATGTCAAGAAGAGACTAGAAGCTCTAGGTTCATATTGCCACCAGCTTGGCAAACTCTCAGAGGTTGCTATCGTTTCCCAGTAGTCCCAGCAAAATTCTGATCTTGAACTATGTTAGCTTGACTTGGGTCTCGTGCACATCCCTGAAAAAAAAAATCATTGTTTCCGGGAAAACACGATGTGGAAGAGAATTGGGACGGTATTTTCAGAATAGTGCTGGGCAGGCAGAATTTGTAGATCACCTGCCTACTCAGTTCCAAAGACTTTCCTCTCCCCTCTCATATTTTGGAGGAATATAATCCACTTCCCTAAAAGGACAAGAGGCTGGGCGCAGTTTGAACTCCAGAGAGTTTCTACTGAGTGTGGGGTCATTCAGGGAAATCTGAAGCTCCCTACAATGGAAAGGAATGAAGCCAGGGAGAGGTCTGTTAACAAGCGTGCTGGTCCAGGGTTCTAGTTCCCTACATCTGCTCCCTTCCTGACCATTTGACGTGTCTCCCCCCAGCGTCCCTGTGTTCCCACACTCTAGAATATTACTAGAATCACGCATGCAATGCCGTGTCTTCACTCCTTGTGGTCCTGCCAACTCCTCTGTCTCTTCAGGGACTTCCAAAACTTAGGCGGACTTCGTGGGTGACACCTGTTCTTTATTCCTTTAGTCCTTCTCCATAGTTATCCACCAGTTCTCACATATTGTGTTGTCCTTACTTCTTAAGAATTTAAAAATCGGAACTATGAACATGGCTAAAAGAAACGTTTTCTGACTATATTCTTTAGAGGCACACTTTGTGCCTCATTATCAGGGACCAAAAACTGAAGTCTTACAATCTTACTAGACCTCGCTCTCCAGTTATTGGTTCCATTTGGCCATTAGCACCTACCTGCGGCCATCAAATGTACTTATTATTCACCTGTTTTTCAGATGTGCCTTTCACTTCAATCATCTCTGAAACCTATTTACTTTCTTTGAGCATCTCTAGCTCATAAGGATATGAGGAGAAAAAGACAGGCTGTTTCCTGTGAGTTCCTGTTAAAATTGTTTACTTTCCTCTGAAGGCATTTCCTCGACACTGCCAACACTTTCTCCCAAATCAGGCCATTCCACAATCTGCAGCGTTGATTGAGCTGAGGATTCTTTCCTGGAGGAAAAGTGAGGACTCAACAAATCTACTTTATAATTAAGAAGATTAGCATAGTTTAGGGGATTTATAAAGGAGAGGATTTTAAGGAGATTTTTCTTCAAGTGATGTGGAAATGGGTTCTCTTTAGTTATAATTTCTACAAGAAATTGGTCTCCATTTTCTCTGACCAAGACGGTAGACAAGCTAAATTTTGTGTCAGGGAAGTTCATATATAATTTCTAAAAAAATGTTTAATTTTTAATGGAATAAAAAAATTACAGTTATTGTCTATGTGCCAGGCACTTACATCATCTTATTTAATCTTCACAAAAACCGCATAAAAAGGTATTATTACTCTTTACAACCCACAGTTCAGGAATCAGATATAGAAAGTTGAGTAACTTGCCCAAGGTTACACACATACATTTTGAAAGAGCCTAGGATTATCTCAGGGGTAACTAAAAATCAAACTCCAGCTCATTGTCATGCCACTTCAGTAAATTTTCAGATTTTCCACTACTTATTGTGTCCTACCAGAAATCAAAATATTCCAGGGGCGCTTGGGGGGCTCATTTGGTTAGGCTTCTGACTCTTGATTTCAGCTCAGGTCATGATCTCACAGTCCTGAAATTGAGACCCATGTCGGGCTCCATGCTGAGCATGGGGTCTGCTTAAGATTCTCTCTCCCCACCCCCCCCCCGCTTCTGCCCCTCTCCCTTGCTCTCTCTCTCTCTCTCTCTCTCTCAAATTAAAAAAAAAAAAAAAGGAAAGAAAGAAATCAAAATATCCCAAAGCCAATTTAAAAAATCGCTTTCAGGTATTTTCCTTTTGATAAAGAGGTGCTTCATTCTCTAGCAGTAGAGTATATTTGGATGTACAGTATAGGGGTAATTGCCTTAATTGCTGCCTTAATCTCTTCCCTTTTTATAATCATTATGTAGGATTTTTACAGTGTGGGAGTCACCACAATGTAGAGGTGTTATTCTTTTTCTTTGTGGACATTATTTCCATTCCTTGCACATTTTCCCTCCCTCCACCCTGCCGTTATATGTGGAATTCATCTCCTACTTTTGGACTTAGTTCGTTACCACCCTCCACTCCACTTTACGTTTGCCTCATTTTCTCCATTGTTCTTCAGAGCACTCACGGAGTTTTACTGTTTCCTTTAATCATTTGTGTTAAAGGCCTCTGCTTTCAAGCTGTTTCAGATCATCTTATGTTTTAACCTTATCTAGAGAACTCTTTTCTGGTTGTCATCTTGTCCTCCCAATAAAGAATGTGAATTCTCTTTTGATTTTTACTCAATTCACCTCACATCAGCCATAACACAGTTGCTGATGGCAAAGTAAAAATCGATTACTACTCGAAATAAAAGTTGATTCCTGAGGAATCTAAATGAATTTTTTATTCATATAAATGCAGTATTCTTTCTGATGTCACCAATATCCACCAAATGGACGAAATCAGATCAGTAAAGTGTTAACCCTAATCTTTTAAAAATACATGAAGCTTACTTCTTGGATGGTTTCCTCTCTCCCTCATCCACCAATGCACCAACCAATTCTGTCTTCTTCCCCCACCACCCCCAGCTCATTCATCTTATGAATCCATCAACTCTCTTTATGGTCACTACCCCTACCTAAATGCAAGCTTTCTCTCTTTTACAGCTGCATTGTTCTCAAAATGGTCACTTTGGTGGAGTATTTGCAATTTTTTTCTCTATGATGTTCCCAGGTTTCAGAATCTTTGAAATAAGTATAGATTACAAATAACCTGAAAGTGATTGCTTCCTTTTGAAATGAATTTTGTCAAGAGCAATCTCTTAAGGAAGATATTTTGCCCTATAATAATTATATAAATACCACATACTTACTGTAAAAAGAGAATTCAAATAATACAGAAATCATAAGAAAGAGCATAAAAATACCCAAAATTTCACCACCTTGACTTAACTACCAATAGCATTTGGTCACCATACTTCTACTGTGTGCATTCTGTTCTAATCACAGAAAGCTATTTTCTTCTATTTTTCTCCTTTCCTACTATCCACTCCTATCTTACCCCACATGACCAATCTCTACCACTGAGACTGTGGTCTTCTATCTTTTTCCATATTTAAATAATCATATACATATCTATACACCTCTTGAAAACCTTCCCTGACTTTTCTTATTAGGTTACATTTCTCATTCTGCTTTCTCCTTGTGGCGTGTATCTCTTTTCCAAAGCACTTACATAAACTACAATTTTATGCTTGTTCCATGTTTATTTGATTGATGCTGCCCTCCCCAATCTAAACAACACGAAGGCAGAAGTCATGACTGTTTTGCTTTCCATGGATTCCAGACCTAGCACAGTCTCTAATATATGTTATGAGCTCATTGAGAAGGGATAGATTCCTTCCTCCCCCTATCTCATGCTGTGCACTTGCCTGAATAGCCTCGCCCCTCTCCTCTGCCTAGTAAAGTTTTCTAGCTGTCAAAGTCCACCCAATTCCAGAAAAGCAATGTTGCAGTGTGGAAAAAGCTCAGGAACTGGTCAAGCTTAGGCTTACCTCCTTCCACGATCTAGCAGTAAGGACTATGGATGGCCATTGCTCTTTATTGAACCTTAATATTATTGGCTGTAAAATAGATCCAAGGTAAAGACTCATTTTGTGAAGTTTAACGATAATGTGTAAACACCTGCCATTAAATCATAATCATGATTATTGTTAAGATGTATTTACCAACCTTTTCTTCTTTCCTGATTGTCTTTTTTGTCCACATTTCTGTAATTCCAGTTTACGCTTTCATAGGGTACCATTTAATTATATATGTTGTTATTTTTTGCTAATTGTTTCATGAACATGTTAATTTTGTCACTAAATCTAAATCATACAGTCCTTTCAGGCAAGAATATGGTTTTCTGCTATTTCCAGTAAGTGTTATAATACACTCAATAACTACTTGGTTAGTTGACTAATTCTTCTAGGAATGGAGTATATTGATTAGATGTAAGAAAAGCATACAAAGGCACATTGTTGGTGATTTTTAGAGTTGAGATCCTGGCTGACTGATTATAGAAAGGATGATGCTACTGACAGATCCGGTCAAATAATAACTGAGTCTTTTTGAGGGGAATCGAGTAAATAATAAGTCTGACTTTGGACTCGCAATTAAATTTTTGAAACGTATGTCTCTTTTAAAATAGTTCTGTATGCCCATGAACTAAAAGCCATGAAATGTAATTTTAAAATGTGAGTGTGGATTATTTATTTTAGCAGACAGAAAATATGTTCAAATTAAGAATTTCTCTTTGTCCCAGTATATTTAGTGGATCTGCACTTATATATAAAACAAAGTTTCCCTGCTTTAAAAGAAGCTCCCACTATATAGAATATTATGTTCTCTTTTCTGTTTTTTTAAGGTTTATGTATTTATTGAGTGGGGGAGAGGCAGAGAGACAGGAGGAGAGAGAATCCTAAGCAGGCTCTGCACTCAGCACGGAGCCTGATGTGGGGATTGAGATCATGACCTGAGCCAAAATCAAGTGCTGGATGCTTAACTGACTAGGCCACGCAGACGTGCCTTCTCTTTTCTGTTCTTAAAAGGTTTCTCAGAAGGGAAAAATAGACTAATTAGCAAAAGCTTTTAGTAGTGAACTCAAACTGTAATAGGAAGAAAGCTGAGCTTGGGCATCAGCTGAACGTTACTGTTCTTGACTCATTCACTAAGGGTTTAATGGCTTAATTTTTAGGTTTTTCTGGGAATCTGTTTTTAATTAAAATAGTTTGCTTTTAGAATAATTAGAATTCTACATGTGGAAAACCATAGGATTTTAATTATTTGCATACATAACTTTCCCTCCACTTCCCATCCTCACTGCCGTCAGGTTGAAATGAATATAGACTTGAGATTGCCACAAAGAGTCTCTCTCTTGCTCTCTCCCTTACCGTGTATAGTTGCCAAGTGAAAATTCAGATTTGACCTTGACAACTGTTACTCTAGTTGAGTTTGCAGCTTCCAAGAACTTAGTCATTTATCCTTACTTATGTAATAGAATTGGGTGCACTGTCTCTGAGCTCCTGTCTGCATCTAGTTTCTTTCACTCTCTTTTACAGTCTCTCCCTCTGTCACTCTCTTGGACTGATCCATCTCTAAACTGGAAGTTGACGGACTATGTCTATACCAGGGTCACTTAAACTGAAATGGATTGTAAGAGGTCTCTACTCTTTGAATTTCTGTGTTGCTATTTATTTAATTGCCTTTGCATTTCTGCTTCTACTTTGAATCCCTAATCCTGGATCCTTGCCCTTTATATTTTACATTTCAAAATCTTTTTATTCTCCATGGAGCTAACTTCTGGTTCATGAAAACTCAAAGGGATTTTATCTTTAATATAGAGTATATTCAGAGAGACATAGTCCAGTGAAAAGAGCATAGTATGAATGCATGAAACATTGTTATCCTCACTGTATTTGATTGGAACTGTTCTTTAGGGTGAAGAAAGTAATGTAGATTTCAAAGCCCATGACAGAAATCCCTCATTCACAGTCCTAGATTACGCAGGAAATCTTTGTCCTTCGGTGGTTATGTAAAGTCTTCCACATAAGATTTCTTAACCTGGTAACATGAATCCCTGGAAATTTAATATAAAATGCTATAGATATTACATATTTTAAATTTGATGGGGAGGGAGGAGAGATGGTTGATTCATTATATCAGACACTCAGTGTTCTGTGCCAAACCAGCAAAGAACAACTACGCAAGACTCGCCTTTCCTCTTAACTTCTAAATCAGCCCCCCCACCGGCCTTTTATGAGTAATTTTATATCAACCCTGATACAGAAAAAAAAAAAAGAGCTTGAATATTGTAAGAGGCTACCACAGAAACCCACTGAAGTTTCTTGGGAATTCCAGGGAAGAGGATCCTAGAGATTAGGGAGAGAGAGAGAGAGGCTAATAAATGGAACTTTGAGCTCAGTCTGTGTCTAATACTCTGTCTTGCCCATACAAACTGAACTTTCCATTCTTTCAACAAGTATTAGTGTTTACCTCGTTGTGCTAGATGCTGGGGATATGATGGTGAAGAAGAGATTTATAGTTTGGCCAGGGATGTAGAAAGATGGTAACCTGATTAATTATGACAGGGAGATACAACTGTTTTGGAGTTAGGGGTGGGGACTAACCCAGTCTACAGTCAAGACCGCTTGAAAGTGACTTTTAAGTGCATGATGAGCTACTATCAAGAAGAGGTGTGGATATGAGTGGGGCTGCAGCTGAGAAAAGTTTTAGTCGAAGAGAATGGCATATGGGGAAACCTTAGGTGAGAGGGAGGGTGGCATGTTGGGGGACCTGAAAGGCACGCAGTCTGCTCAAGTTTAAGAGTGTGATGGGGAGAGGGACCAGAGAGACAGGGCACTTGTGAAAGGCCACTTATGAACCTGTGGGGCATTCGGATTTCTACCCTCAGGTCAGTGTGGAGCCACGAAAGGGTCTTAAACATGGAAGGCACCGGACTAGTTTTCTGATTTAGAAAGATGGCTCTTCCCAAAATAAAAGAGGATTGATGAGAGGTGACAAGTCTGGAGACAGAAAGACCAATTAAAAGGCTACTTCGGCTATCCTTGAAAAAAGGTTCATCTGAATCATCATTTTGAAAACTAGTCTTTGAGTAGGTTGAAATCTTTCTGATCTGGAAAGATGTCAGGTACTCAGTAACCCGATAATGCAGAGCAATAATAATGGTTAAAGTTTATGTACCAGATCCTGTTTTAAGAACTTTACATCACTGGGGCACCTGGGTGCCTCAGTCAGTTGAGCATCTGACTCTTGATTTTGGCTCAGATCATGATCCCCAGGTTGTGGGATCGAGCCCTGCATCGGGCTCCATGCTCAGCAAGGAGTGTGGAGCCTGCTTAAGATTCTCTTTCTCTCTCTGTCTCCGTCTCTCTGTCTTGTTCCTGCCTCTCTCTTACCCCCCACTCTGCCCATCCCAGCCACCCCCTGCTCATATGTGCTCTCTCTCTCTCTCTCTCAAATAAATGTTCCATCATTAACTTATTTAATCTTAACAACAGACCATGATTGAGCCCATTTTGCATGAGAAGGCCGAAATACAGAGACTGAGTGATTTTCCCCAAGACACCCAGAGGGTAAGGAGTAAGCCTGGGAAGTCTGGCTCTTAACCACGACTCTATACAGCGGCCTGTTGAGTCATTCTCGGTACACTGGCTCGGTGTCTGGCAGAGCGGTATAGTCTTCGCTCTGTTTCTGAAGGACTTGGCCAAGCAAACTTTTCAGTGTTTTACTCTCTTTGAATATTAAGTGGCACTACTAATATTTTCTGGCAGGAAATTGTGAAAACTCACGAAACAAACGTTAAAAAGCAGTTTAGTCTGGCAACCACAGAAGGTGCCACATAAATACGAGGAGTTTGTTTGACTTGAGTGAGCAGTGCTTGTCAGCGCGGGAATTCGTGACGCGCCAGCTCGTCCATTGCTCGCTCATTGCTGCCTCCTGGGTTCAGGACCAGGGAAGGCGAGGGTGGCTGGGAAGCTGCCCCGTTCAGGTCGTTCTCTGCCCACTGTCCTGACTCTTCTGGGAGGGCAGGGGCACCGGTAGCCTCGATGAATGGAAATCTAATATTTCAAGAGGTGTTACCCTGGAAGAACAAAAATACTTGTGGCGAAGCTATCAATTTAGTGACCAAGTAGTTGAAGTAGTTGATCAGAAGATGTGCGTGGAAATGACCTATTTTGGGCAGAGAGCCTTCGGAGATTAAACTCTCCCTTTCTGAAGAGCCTTAGAAATGCGAACTCCAGTTGACAGAAATTGCTTTTTTCCTAATCATGTCTTCAGGAGGCAACAGTAGCTTGGAAAATGGGCTTCCTTTGAAAAAAGGAGATGAGCACAGTATAGAGGTAGATGAGGGTCAAAAGGGCCTTGACTTCTGTAACAGTAGGAGAATATTGGAGGCTACTTGAGTCTCTGGGTATCACTAAGGAAAGGAAGTTAGGAAATGCCATCCCCGTTAGGGACTTTGCTTCCCCCTCTCTCCTAGTGTTTAAGTTTCACAGCAGTGAAAGTGACATGGAGACTTGTTGCCTAAGACGGCATGGAGAGGGGGAGCTGAGCCTACTGGGTTTGTCTTGAGAGAGAAGAACCTCCTGATGGATAATGGGGTGGTGGCAGCTTGGAATGAAAGGAAAGCAATCTGGATCCTGGAAGGAATTATTAGAAAAGGGTACTCCAGAGGTGGCTCAGGCCTGAGAGTTAATGGGGGACACTTAAGTGTCAGGACCCCATGCAGTGCAAAAGTAGATTCTGGAAAATTCCACCGGGTGGGTCACAGAGAGCCTCCTAAAATGGTGATCTCAAAGGTTCACTTTTGTCCTTGGGCTTGAAATTATATCCGGTACAAATCTATATGCCTAATAAATAGATCGAAGTTACTGCTTTTTGAATTTTTCCATTGTTTCTCCTCCCTTAAAGACAAGTGCTGGG
This sequence comes from Panthera uncia, assembly GCF_023721935.1. NCBI lineage: Eukaryota > Metazoa > Chordata > Mammalia > Carnivora > Felidae > Panthera > Panthera uncia. The sequence goes on along the minus strand of NC_064812.1, from coordinate 44,934,843 downwards.
GAAGAGGGAGGATTGGTTAAGCCGCATTGCACATCGTAGAAGCTGTCTGCAGATGAAAATCGTCAGCGGGCTCTCAAGGGCCTGGCTGTGTGGGTGGGCTTCCTGGTTGCTGTTTGCTGTTTGTTTTATGTGGGCAGGAACAGCTTGTCTGCTACAGCTCTTTGCTCTTCAAGTGAGTCCTGGGCTGTCTAGCTCGGTGCTGTGCGTGACTAGAGCTTTTAACCACACTCAGAGGCTTTCCCAACGTAGGACATTCTCTGTAAAGCTGCCGTGTTGAGACAATGCAGACATTTAGATGGCTGGAAGAGTCTTCCTTTATTGTCATTCTCAGTGGATCTCAGAACATTACACATGGTTTTTATAGTGTGCGTTCAACTGTACTAAAATTGCTAAGGACTTTCCAGGCAGGCCTAATGGTAACGTGACTGCAGGTGCTAGAGAAGCTGCCTTAGAACATGGCTGATGCAGGTAGACAGCAACATGTAAAGTTCGCTGTTTTGTGCCCCTTCCGGAATCATTCCTTTGGCTGAATGGGTGGATTACTACTGGGTTTCTTTTCCTCTTCATATCCAAGAGGGTTGTAAGTGACGCTTGCCCTAGCAAAGGAAGGAGGGAAGAATCTCTTTATGTACTTCTTTATATTTCCTCCTTTTTTTTAATGTTTATTTATCTTGGGAGAAACGCAAAGCCCACTGAGGGGCTCGATCTCACGAACCACGAGATCATGACCTGAGCTGAAATCAAGAGTGGGACATTTAAGCAACCGACTGAGCCACCGAGGTGCCCCTTTTACTTTAATTTCTGAAGCAGCTATGATTTACAGGGTCACGAGTGGAAAATCTTTAATATTTTTTTAGTGTGTAGCAGGGAAGTGAATTGGTGACTTTTCATTGACCCTGTTGCCTGTCGTTAAACTATTTATTCCATGCTCCTCAACCAGAACAGTGAGACATACTAGGTGACAGGACCCCAAGGATAGTTTCAACACTGAACTCAGAGATTTGTTTCATTTGGCTCAAACAGATTTGTATCGAGCACTGGCTATGGGCTAGAGACTAAAAAAATACAAAATCTAGCATAATTTTTAGACAGAAGTACTTCTTTCCGAGCAGGATGTTTCCTTTCATATTTTTACATCACTGACAATGTATGTCAAGGGAAAGGAAAACGTGGCTTCTTCAGGGACACCCTAGTCTAACTCTTTCATTTTACATTTGAGGAAACTGAGTTCAAAGAAGATAAATGACTTCCCAAAATAATGACGGACTCAGCCTGGGCTAGAACCCGTGTCTCTAGAACCCATTCCTATCTCTTTCTATTCGGTGCTGCTTCCTGACTTACAGGAACCAGAAACTCGGGTGGGAAATAGGATATGTAACTTTTTTTTTTTTCCTATAAGTTAACTTAATTTCTGTTTCAAGCCTCCATTCTTCTGGGTGGTGGAAATTTAATCGCAATCCTGGGGTTTGTGTAGGAGTATAGCGCCTCACCTAGCACAAGATCATGAGAGAAGAGGGGCATCTGTTTGTCTGTTCAGCTCTCCATTCAGTGTCTGCAGTGGTGTTTTCCTTCCCACCCGATCTTTGGTCATGAGTCCAGGCAGGTCCCGCGCACATTCCCTTGTTCTCAGCCCCCCGGCACTTTGCGTATCTCCCAGCTCCCCGTGCCTTATCTCCGCTGCTCTCAGATCCGGATGATCCCTGTATTGTTCCCAAACCAGTCTCTGTACAGGCAATTTTGTACAACTGTCACAGGTCCTGCCCAGGCCCACCACGCAGATATATCTACTGCTCCCATCGTGCTCATCAAGATTGATGGGATTTTCCTCTTCCATTCTAGGGAACTTTTATCTAGTTGGGGATGGGGAGGCTTAGCTGTTACTAAGTTGTATTCTTCTAAATCTTTTTTTTTTTTTTTTTTTTTTTACCTGAATCAAAAGTCAAGAATCTGACCCTTTGTATTAGTCGGGGCTCTCCAAAGAGTCAATTAGATATATATTTAAATAGAAAGAGGTTTATTTTAAGGAATTGGCTCGTGTAAGAGACCACCAAGTCCAAAATCTGCAGGGTGGCCTGGCAGGCTGGAAGGCCAGGAAGAGCCAGTATTGCAGTTCAACTTTGAAAGTCATCTGCTCGATATTAGTCTTGCTTGAGGGAGATCAGTCTTTTTTTCTACCAGGCCTTTAACTGACTGTATGAGGCCCACCTACATTATGGAGGACAATCTGTTTTACTCACAGATCACTGATTTAAATGTTAATCTCATCCAAAAACACCCTCAAGGAAACATGCAGAATAATGTTTGAGCACGTATCTGGGCACTATGGGCCAACCAAGTTGACACGCAAAATGAGCTATCACGCCCCTGTCTTGTGATCTGCCTCGTCTTTGCTTCTCTAAGACAATAGTAACCTAGTCAGTAGAAGGAAATAATAGTAGACGTTGTGGGCATCAAAGCAGATGGGAGGCTTTGGTTAATATTTGTAAAATACCTACCATGCATGATTATAGTACTTCTATATTTATTTTGGCTGTTATTAATTCGAAATTTTTAAATTTTATTTTTAATTTAAAATTTACATCCAAATTAGTTAGCATATAGTGAAACAATGATTTCAGGAGTAGATTCCTTAATGCCCCTTACCCATTTAGCCCATCCCCCCTCCCACAACCCCTCCAGCAACCCTCAGTTTGTTCTCCAAATAATTAGAAATTTTTAATATGCTACTTTATTAGTTTATTTTGAGTTTTGCAGATGTTTATTTTCAGTCTTCCAAAACACAAAAAACTTCTTAAAAGCAGGCACCTGGTTCATTTCCATTGATTATAGTATTTTGTCAAAAGGACAATAAATTCCATTAATTGAAAAAAAATGTTTACAAGCCACAAGGTACAGCACTATATATTTAAGTAAGAGGCACCTGGGTGGCTCACTTGTTTAAATGGCTGACTCTTGATTTCAGTCAGATTATGATCTCATGGTGCATGAGATCGAGCCCCGCATCAGGCTCCACACCAACAGCATGGAGCCTGCTTGGGATTCTCTCTGTCCCTCTCTCTCTGCCCCTCCCCTATGGATGTGTGCTCTCTCTCTCAAAAAACAAATAAATAAACTTAAAAAAAAACTTATGCAATATTCAAATGATATTTGTTACCAAAAAGACATTTGAAGTATAACTACTTTCACTTAACTTGATGGTTTTTTGGACTATCTTGAGACTTGCATTTTTTTTGTCTTTATGCAAATCAAAAGACACTAGGCTGGTAAAAGTTATAGAACAAAATTTTCAAAGTGAGCAGTTTTTTTGTTGGTTTTTTTTTTTTTTTTTTTTTTTTTTTGCTCCAACCAGCCTGGTGGTTTTTCTTCTTTGAGTGTCATCTATGTTTTTAATTTTTAAAGTAGATTGTCTCTGAGTGATTTTTAAAAGCCAACAACATAACACTTTTATCTTCCTTTGAGTTGCTGGGAGACCACAGGGTTTTCTAGAATGAAGTGCCACCTGGTACATCCTAAATTCTGTGAAACAGAGATTAAACTGGGCCAGGTGAACAAAAAGTGACATATCCTTAATTACCACAAAAGGATACCTAGTTACTTTCATGCCAGCTATAATGCAACACTGAACATAGCTAAGATTGTGTTTGATTTTAATGTGATTTACAGAAGATAATCTGTTCAAACTGGAATGATTCCTCTAATGTTGCCAACTTGCATTTTTTTTAAATTTGTTGAATGTTTATTTATTTTTGAGAGTGAGAGAAACAGAAACAGAGAGAGGGTAGAGAGAGAGGGAGACACAGAATCCCAAGCAGGCTCTAGGCTCTGAGCTGTCAGCACAGATGCAGAGCTTGAACTCACCAACTATAAAATCATGACCTGAACTGAAGTCAGGTGCTTAACCAACTGAGCCAGTCAGGTACCCCCCAACCTGCATTTTAATAGGTATTTTTTTGGGTATACGTGTTACTGGTATAGCTGACCACATTTTGGCCACTGATACCTAATGCTTTCCTAGGCTTGTTATTACAACAAAATAGTTTTTTGTTTAACATTGAAATTGCAGGAGTGATTAGTTTCACTTGCTCTTTTTTTTAAGGTTATTTATTTTGAGAGACAGAGTGAAAGAGCACAAGCAGGAGAGGGTCAGAAAGAGAGGGAGAGAGAATCCCAAGCAGGCTCCTTGCTGTCAGCATGGAGCCTGACATGGGGCTCTGTCCCACAAACTATGAGATCCTGACCTGAGCCAAAATCGAGTTGGATGCTTAGGCAGTTGAGCTATCAGGTGCCCCTCTCTTGCTCTTGACGCCTCATAAAGAAAGAAAATACCAGACATTTTATTGTCATCAAAATGAAAACTGCAGTAATTATGTCATAATAGATTTAATCTATGAACTTTGCTTGATCTATATTTAGATGAAACTGTGATAGTTCTAGAAGCCTCAGAAAATACTTTAATAAAAGTTTTATAGTTAGCTTATTGTAAGAGACTAGCTACGATTGGTCTTAAGCCTTTTATATCCAAATATTTAGGACAGAAAATTTAGTTTTTAGTACCTTTGATAATGATACTGCATCAATTAAAAAAAATCAAGTATTTTTTTCAGTTGATGTTATTTTCTACTTGTTTATTCTTCAATTATTGGAGTACTTACTATGTGTCAAACTGTCCAGACTAGAATTGACCTATAGAATAGGTAGATAATAGATAAAATAATAGAATAATTTAGACTATTTCTCAAAGTTCTTTTTATAACAGATTAAAAAACAGATTTTATTTAGAATTTTTCAGTGTTATCTATTTATTTATTTATTTATTTTAAACTTCAGTAGTTTAATAATGAAAAGTGGCAAAGACAGTAGGAGGTGCTGCAGCAGGGGCATATTTGTGTTTTATTTTGCTTTTTAAAAATTTCTGTATTTAAATTCAAGTTAGTTAACATACAGCATAGTATTAGTTTCAGGAGTAGAACCCAGTGATTCATCACTTGCATATAACACCCAGTGCTCATCCCAACAAGTGCCCTCCTTAATGCCCGTCACCCATTTAGCCCATCCCCCTGCCCTACACCTTTCCAGACACCCTCAGTTTGTTCTCTGTATATCAGAGTCTCTTATGGTTTGCTTCCCTCTATGTTTTTATCTTATTCTTCCTTTCCTTCCCCTGTGTTCATCTGTCTTGTTTCTTAAGTTCCCCATATGAGTGAAATATGATATTTGCCTTTCTCTGGCTTACTTTACTTAGCATAATATATTCTGATTCCATCCATGTGGTTGCAGGTGGCAAGATTTCATTCTTTTTGATCAGTGAGTAGTAGTCCATTGTATATATCTACCACTCCTTCTTTATCTGTTCATCAGTCAATGGACATTTGGGCTCTTTCCATAATTTGGCTATTGTTGATAGTGCTGCTATAAACATTGGGGTGCATGTACCCCTTTGAATCAGCATTTTTGCCTCCTTTGGATAAATGCTCCGTAGTGCAATTGCTGGGTTGTAGGGTAATTCTGTTTTTAATTTTTTGAGGAACCTCCACACTGTTTTTCCAAGTGGCTACACCAGCTTGCACTCCCACCAGCAGTGCAAAAGAGTTCCCCTTTCTCTGCATCCTTGGCCAACATTTGTTGTTTCCTAAGTTTAGCCATTCTGACAGGTATGGGGTGGTATCTCATTGTGGTTTTGATTTGTATTTCTCTGATGATGAGTGATGTTGGACATCTTTTCATGTGTCTGTTCACCATCTGGTTATCTTCTTTGGAAAAGTATCTATTAATGTCTTCTGCCTATTTCTTCACTGGATTATTTGTTTTTTGGATGTTGAGTTTGGTAAGTTCTTTATAGATTTTGGATACTAACCCTTTATCTGATATGTTATTTGCAAATATCTTCTCCCATTCTGTCAGTTGCCTTTTAGTTTTGTTGATTGTTTCCTTCACTGTGCAGAAGTTACTTATCTTGATTAGGTCCCAGTAGTTCATTTTTGCTTTTATTTCCCTTGCCTCTGAAGACATGCCGAGTAAGAAGTTGCTACAGCCAAGATCAAAGAGGTTGCTGCCTGTTTTCTCCTCTAGGATTTTGATGGTTTCCTGTCTCACATTTAGGTCTTTCATCCATTTTGAGTTTATTTTTGTGTATGGTGTAAGAAGGTGGTCCAGGTTCATTTTTCTGCATGTCGCTCTCCAGTTTTCCTACACTATTTACTGAAGAGACTGTCTTTTTTTGCATTGGATACTCCTTCCTGTTTCGTCAAAGACTAGTTAGCCATATATTTGTGGGTCCATGCCTGGGTTCTCTGTTCTGTTCTATTGATCTATGTGTCTGTTTTTATGCCAGTACCATACTGCCCTGATGACTACAGCTTTGTAATACAGCTTGCATTCTGGAATTGTGATGCCTCCAGGTTTGGTGTTCTTTCCAACATTATTTTGACTTTTCTGGGTTTTTTTTTCTGGTTCCATACAAATTTTAGGATTTTTTTTTAGCTCTGTGAAGGATTCTGGGTGTTATTTTGATAGGGCTTACATTGAATATGTAGATTGTTCTCAGTAGTATCGACATTTTAACAATATTTGTTCTTCCGATCCATGAGCATGGAATGTTTTTCCATTTGTTGTGTCTTCAGTTTTTTAATAAGCTTTCTATAGTTTTCAGCATACGGATCTGGAGTCCTGGGCCAGATTGCTTCCCAGGAGGATTCTACCAGATGTTTAAAGCAGAGTGAATACCTATTATTCTCAAGCTGTTCCAAAAAATAGAAATGAAAGTAAAGCTTCCAAACTCATTCTATGAAGCCAGCATACCTTCATTCCAAAACCAGGCAAAGATACTACTAAAAAGGCCAATATCCCTGATGAAACTGGATGCAAAAATTATCAACAAGATACTAGCAAGTTGAATTCAACAGTACATTGAAAGAATTATTCACCATGACCCAGCAGGATTTATTCCTGGGCTGCAGGGCTCGTTCAGTACTCACAAATCAACCAACAGGATATACCACATTAATAAAAGAAAGGATAAGAACCATTTGATCCTTTCAGTAGATAAAAGCATTTGAAAAAAACATTTGACAAACTATGGCCTTCTTTCTTGATAAAAACCCTTAAGAACGTAAGGATAGAAGGAACATAGCTCAACATCATAAAGGCCATATATGGAAGGCTCCCAACTAGTATTATCCTCAGTGTGGAAAAACTGAGAGCTTTCCCCCTAAGTTCAGGAGCACGACAGGGATGTCCACTCTCACCACAGTTGTTCAACATGGTACTGGAAGTCCTAGCCTCAGCAATAAGACAACAAAATGAAATAAAAGGCATGCAAATTGCCAAAGAAGAATCAAACTTTCACTCTTTGCAGATGACATGATACTCTACATGGAAAACCGCAAAGACTCCAGCAAAAAACTTCTAGAACTGCTATGTTAATTCAGCAAAGCCATAGGATATAAAATCAACATACAGAAATCGGTTGTATTCAGGGGCACCTGGGTGGCTCAGTCAATTAAGTGTCTGACTTCAGCTCAGGTCATGATCTCACGGTTCGTGGGTTCGAGCCCCATGTCGAGCTCTGTGCTGACAGAGCCTGGAGCCTGCTTCGGATTCTGTGTCTCCCTCTCGCTCTCTCTGCCCCTCCCCTGCTCATGCTCTGTTGCAGTCTCTGTCTCTCAAAAAATAATAAACATTAAAATTTTGTCTTAAATAAATAAAAAATAAAAATAAATAAATAAATAAAAAGAAATCCATTGCAATTCTATACACCAATAATGAAGCAGCAGAAGGAGAAATCAAGGAATCAATCCCATTTACAGTTGCACCAAAAACCATAAGATACCTAGGAATAAACCTAACCAAACAGTATTATTTATCTTTAATAAAACTGTTAACAAAACAACCATAGTTGATCATTGTATGTAGTTCTAATTTACATTTTTGAAACAACATTATTTGCTTTTGTACTGAACTCTCCAAAGCAAAATGAGAAGGGATTAGAATGGACTATGGTCTAGAATTAATTTAATATGCCAGAAGTTATAAGAGGGAAGAGTATAACCTGCCAAGCATAGTAGGCCTCAACTTGAAATCATTTGAATTTCCTCTTCTAGTTGTCAGAAAGGAACAGAGAGAGGGAGATCAAAAATGGAATGACAGAAAGGAGAAATTAGAGGGATAGAAAAAAACATGTGAATAAGGTGGGATAGGAAAAGTTAATTCAGTTACTCGTTTGATTTTAAGGATTGTTTCCTTGAATGCAAAACTAACTCTATATGATTGATGAAGTTGCCCTGGAAGGGGAAAAATATTTTCTCTAATAGTAGTGCTCCTTGATAATTCATTTCAATAACATAAAAATGGCCCTGTCACAAAGTAGCACATTTTGCCAAAGCATGTCATGTAAAAAATCAATAAAATTAGTGGAGGAAGATTTAGGCTTGCGGGGTTCTAGTGTAATGTCACAGAGGCCCGGGCACCGGTGGTCTGGAACAGATCATGAACCGTGGAGAGAAGAGAAGATGAATCATGTAAAGATTATTTGTCATGCATATAGAGAGTTGACAGATATGTAACACCATCAAAATCACCAAGTATGCTCTATTGAACAGCTCAGAGGAAAGACCCCAGCCATTAGGGAACAGGAGATCCAGGGTTTCATTATTCTTTCTGTATCTTATTAGTGGGGTTCAGGTCTGTGTATTTCCATTGAAATCATTAAATTCTCATTTGTTTTTATTGTGCATGTATCTTTACTTCCCAAGTACACAGGATTCAGCATCACTTTCACTCAGTTAAAATGAATTAATATAATTTTGTTGTTGTTTCTAGTTTTCTTGCAGGAAGAAGGAGTGTTTTGGAGAAATGTATCAGTAAAAGCCTTTGCCTAATATCCTACATGTCCACTCATTGTGGGAAAATGTCTAGTTTCACCATAGATGAATGTCTGTCAGGAAGAGTGCAAGCTAACATCTGCCAAATTTCTACTCTGCACAAAACACTGTTGTAAACATTTTATGCTGTTACAGTCTTTTAAATTACCACCATCTATCATGGCTTTGAAAGTTCAGTAACTTACCAGGGTCATATAACTTGCAAAGGGTGGATCAGGGAGTCAAAGCAGAACATTGTGGCTTCAAAAATATTTTTAATGTTTGGGGCCCCTGGGTGGCTCAGTCGGTTAAGCGCCGACTTCAGCTCAGGTCACGATCTTGCGGTCTGTGAGTTCGAGCCCCGCATCGGGCTCTGGGCTGATGGCTCAGAGCCTGGAGCCTGCTTCCAGTTCTGTGTCTCCCTCTCTCTCTGCCCCTCCCCGTTCATGCTCTGTCTCTCTCTGTCTCAAAAATAAATAAACGTTAAAAAAAATTTTTTTAATGTTTACCTATTTTTGAGAGAGAGAGACACAGAGAGAGCACGAGTGGGGGAAGAGCAGGGAGAGAGGGAGACACAGAATCTGAAACAGACTCCAGGCTCTGAGCTGTCAGCACAGAGCCCGACGCAGCTCAAACTCATGAACCGAGACATCATGGCCTGAGCCAAAGTCGGCCACTGAACCGGCTGAGCCACCCAGGCGCCCCCAGGACATTGTGGCTTCGAAGTGTGAATTTTCTCATCATAATGTGTTTTCCCACCCATCCCTAACTTGGCTATGCCCATTTTAAATAGAAGAAACTGAGGCTGAGATGGATTGATGTGCTTATGTCTTGCTCTTCTATTTGTGGGACCTCATTGATACTTCTTAGAGTTTTTAGCTTTGGGGGGTTTTTAGCTTTTTTAGCTTTTAAATCCATGCTCAATTTTATTTTCTCAGTTTCATCTTTATAGAAAGACATTCGGAAACTAGGATTCAGGGCACCTGGCTGGCTCAGCCGGTAGAGTGTGCAACTCCAGATTTCAGGGTCATGAGTTCAAGCCCCATGTTGAGCATGGAGCCTACTTAAAAAAATGCAATGAAAATTTAAAAATCCCTTGATTTAAAAACAACAAAAAAGGAAACTAGCCTTCACCCAAATGAAACAAAGATAACATTTTTTTCTAATGATAAATTTATATTTAATATATCGTTTCTTTACCTTTTCAGATTTGCCATAATCCTAAAATACAGATAGTACTGTTTGAACCTGAGAAAAACATAGTTATACGTGAATGATTATTGCACAAAAGCACTGCCAAGACAGTTGTCATCCCTGAAGCTGATCTCCCACAGGAAAATTCTTAAGGAATCTGGGAGAGTGCTAGGAAGGCAGGGGTCTGCATGTGCTCGGTGATTATACCTGGCCAGGTGCATCTGCTAGTTTCAGCCGGTCAAGGATGCCGACTTGGAAAAGCCACATTGCATCATTTATATACCTTCCTGAGTTTCTTTCACGGAATATTTCCATTGAGACTCTTTGCTGCTTCTAGAGCCACACCCAGAAACAGGATCATCCGACGTAGCTGAACCGTAGCACAAGAACATGGAGAGAACTCTCTGAAAATAATGGCTAGGAGGAGGTTACTGGTAGTTAAGCGGTAGTCACCGGTGTTGTTTCTAAGAGGGCGGGGCACCTAGGCCTGGGTTGTGATGTGTGTACTGTATTATCTGCCATGGGTGCATTTATTATTTTAAGTAATAGTAGCGGCTTATATTTACTGAGTGCTGACTGTTTGCCTGACCCTGTCAACTGTTTCAATATTTATCTCCTTTCATCCTTGGAACAACATGTAAAGCTAAATTTGCCATGATCTTCACTTTACGGTTGAGGAAACTGAGCCTAATAGGAATTACATAACCTGGCTAAGATCATGCAGCTTGAAAGTAAGAGAATTCAGTTCAAACTCCATGAGCGTGAAGAAATTTCACTATTACTACCCACCAGTGGTTCTCAACTTTGCCTTCTTATTAGAATGACTTGAGAGCTTTTTTTTAAAAGTCACTAGGCCAAGACTACACCTAAGACCAATTAAGTAAGAACTCTGGGCGCAGGGGCTTGGCATCAGTATTTGTAAAGCTTTCAGGTGGTTCTAACGGGAAACCAGGGTTGGGAGTCTGCATTATGACTTGTTGCTTTTCCTGGTGCACCCCTAACTCCTGGGAGGCACCTGTATTTAAGAGATACTTGTAGAACACTGAGAATGATAACTAACAAGTTAAGTGTTCGGGAGTTTATTAACCTAGAAGGGAGATAACATATATATTCTGTTTATCAGCTAAATGGCGATACAAGTTGGTTGGTTTGGAGAGAAAAGTTATAGAACCTAGGATTTCAAGGATAGGTTTGGGGGTTCTCAAACTACCAAATTAGTTTTTGCATATGTGTATATATGCAGTTTTCAGGTGGATAAATGGATACAGAAGATCCGTGGCTTTAATCACATTCTCAGTGGGGTCAGTGTTGCAGGAAAGGCTAAGAATCACAGCTGAGGGCTCAGGAGAATGGATGTAAAGAAGGGCTAGCATGGTCAGAAACAACTTCGTGAGGAGCATGGAACACACACCCAGCATCGAAGGGGCTCATGACAATCTGAGAGGGAGGGAGGGAGGGAGGAAGGAAGGAAGGGTCTTTCCAGGTTCAGGGGAGAGAAGGAACACAGTTCATGGAGGAGGAATATACCTACTACTGTAAGGGTGGTATAAGATAAGTTAAGCCTGAGGACTCTATGGGAGAATTTTTTATACTAGAGATCATCTTTTTTTCTTCCTTTTAGGTCTCACACTAATTAATAGATTTCTTCTCTATATAGACTTTATACTATAGCCTTTATAGTGAAAGCCTCTGTACTCTAAGTACTGAAAAAGGGCTTCTACAGATCCCTTTATTAGCATTCGGTAACAATCAGGTATTACCACACTGGCTCCTCAGATTGCTGTGATGATAAGGTCTCTGATGGAACTGTTTCCATTGTCTAAGGAGAACTGAAGACACTCCCCTCAGTGTCCCCTCTTCTGATCTTAGGAGGGACCATCAAGGAGAGGTTCATCCACAAGGCTGTGTTAACAGGAACTTCTCTCCCTCAGAATAATCCAATGTGACTGGCGATGATGACACATAGTTCCACCTTTCCCTTCCTCATTTGAGCTTCTGGCAAAGAAGAAAGCATGCAGAATTTCCCTGACATTAGGAAAGATAAAAGACTAAAGAGAATCTTATGCATTTGTTCTCTTTCCTTTGCCACGATATAATCAAAACTTGGCAATAAGACAGCGTAGGTCTTGCAATATACACCATCTTCCCCTAATAAAAGGTGATCCGTGCCTTATGGTTAACAGTAAAGGAAATGCCGTCACATGGCAAATAAATGAGAACCTCTCACCCTTTTGTTCTGCTGAAGCGTAATTAATCTAAATGTCCCTAGGAATGAGAGGTACCACTTTGGGGGATACTAATTATGTTCCAGGCACTGGGCTAAAGGCATTACATATGTTAGGTTATACAGTCTTCACAAGTAATCCTTTGAGAAAGGTATAGTAATTATCATTCCTAATTACACATGAGGGAATTCTAGCCTAGAAATATAAGTAACTTGCCTAAGGTAAGTTTACCATCTGGTAAAAGGTAGAGCCAGGCACAAGCTCAGATCTCCTGATTCTCAGCCACTACAGGATCCTGCCTCACGGTACAGATCCCAGCCGAGGTGTGAAGCATGCAACTGGTCCATTGAGAATGGGACATTATCTCATAGCAATAAATTGCAGAGGGAATTGCCAGGACTTGGGAGGATGAGTCAGACATGAACACACTGATGTGGTATTTCTTTCTATATAAATGGCCTCTCAGTTAGTTTGGAGGTAGCCTGCTTAACAGTTATACTCATTGAATAGGGTCTCTATACATAAACTGTGGTACTTTCATTTGGTAGAAAAGTATGTAGCTACTAAAGATTGAGACATATATAGATACGTAAGGATGTCCAAGAAATATTGTCAAGTATAGAATGGCCTGCAGAGTGTGCTACTTTTTGATAAAGAAAAAAGAGAGAAAATACATATGCATGAACTGGTTAAGTGTATGTAAGGATGTCATTGGAAAGGTACACACGGGGTTGGAAATTGTAGACACCCCTGCTGGAAGTGAACTGTACGGGTAGGGGAGGAGATGGGAGGGAAACAGTTATCACCGGAGGTGCTGTCTTACCTTTTGAATGTTATGCCATGTCATAGATTGTCACCTGCTCAAACACACAGGTACACCGTATGTATGATGATAAAGATGAAGCTTTCAGTGGCAACACTGATGTTTCAGATAAACTTGCAAAATTGAGTTTTGGAAATCTTAGTAAAATGAGGCATCTGGTGAAACAAACCAATGAGGTAGCTTCATGTATTGGTCCTGAAGGGGGATATGCAGGGCATTGAAGGAATATATTGATCAGCACATGTATGTAGATGTTTGTATTTGTTCATGATTGAATTTATATGGTTTTTCCCTGAGAGTGATTTTTTAAAAACGTAAGATTGGAGTGCCTGGGTGGTTCGGTTGGTTAAGCATCTGACTCTTGGTTTCGGCTCAGGTCATGACCTCACAGTTCATGAGTTCGAGCCCTGCATCAGGCTCCACGCTGATAGCACGGAGGCTGCCTGGGATTCTTTCTCTCCCTCTCTTTCTGCCCCTCCTCCACTCTCTCTGTCTCTCAAAATAAATAAACTTAATTAAAAAAAATTTTTTTAATGTTTATTTTTGAGACAGAGAGAGACAGGGCATGAACGGAGGAGGGTCAGAGAAAGGGAGACACAGAATCTGAAACAGGCTCCAGGCTCTGAGATGTCAGCACAGAGCCCGACGCGGGGCTCAAACTCACGGACTGCGAGATCATGACCTGAGCCGAAGTCGGACGCTTAACCGACTGAGCCAACCAGGCGCCCCTTAATTTTTTTTTTTTTAAATATGAGATCACTAGGCAGTTTTTGAGTGGATAGATTAACAAGTGGAATAGAAGGGATTCTATTGGATATTGGAGATAGGAAGTGCATGCAAAGTTCAAAATGTTGTTATAAAGTATTCTCCTTACTTCTCCTCCCCCAACCCACATACAAAACTTAGACATCAGAAGCTTGATAACAGTACATGAGAATGTTGGAATAGATACCATATATCTTGATTCCACATGATAACCTCTCTCTCACAGATGGACTGTGGCCCACCAACTGTTACTTGTCCATGATGCGATATGAAGAAAACTTGACAGTATTTAGAAACTTCCATAGCATTTTGACATTGCTACGATATCCAAGCACATGGTCTAGTAATTCATTTTTATAGTTTTTTACAAAACTATACAGAAAGTTTTTACAAAACTTTCTGGCAGAAAGTGGAAATTTAAAAATCTCATCCTTCCCCACAGAGAGTTTGAGAAACACTACTCTGGAGAATGTTTCTGAGTTCCAAGTAGAGAAGGAGCTAGATAAGACACAACTCTGACATGGAAGGAGGAAGGGAAGGGCTTAACCTCACTCAGGAGCAGACACAGCGGAGCCTGCAAAAGTCCCATATTTTAATGTCCCGTGTGCAGGGAAGAGTAACTTTCCCTTTGGTAGAAAAGAAGTGCTATCATTGGTTATGAACTCTCAGCCCTTTTTCAGCCACAGGTGGCAGAAACTAAACTCAGACCAGATTAAGAAAGAGGGAGAGAGAGAATTCATTGATTCCATGACCGGGGGATGGTGTAAAGCTTGTCACAGGGATTCTAGGGACTTGGGGTCATTGCTTTTATTTATTCATTCATTCCATCCCACTCCATGTCCTGCCCTTCTCTCCAGTCATTTCTCTCTCAGGATTGTCACGGTCCATTCTACCACAGATAAGATTCTGCCTTGTGGTGAGGCGGGTGAGTGGCTTTGGGTAGGGTAAGGCTCTATCATATTACCTCAGTCCCTCCAGAGCTGTCCCATACATAAAATCCCAAAGGAGTACTCCAAACAGCCCCACTTGTACAGTGTGCTCGACTGGGGGCCATCATCACAGCCAAGGGGAAAGGAGAATATTTTCATGTACATGCATGCGACCAAATGGGTTGGGTTGAGTAAGGCAGATATGGGGTATTCTGATCAACAGCCCCACCAGAAACATCTAGTTGAGGGCAGGTTTCCCACAGGTAGGGGATGATGGTAGAGAAGAATGGAAGAGATGAGCAGAATAAGCAAGTTATGTCTACTGAGTTACGAAGGCTTATCTTTTCAATGTCAAAACTAATTGGTATGAGAAATGGCAGGAGGTGGAAGAAATAAGAGTGAAGAAAGTTAGACAAATAAAAGGGAAGAACTCTCTGGCAGATACTGGAAGCCGTGATGGGGGCAGCAGGGGAGGGGGCTTGGCGTTGAGCAACGGAGAGGTGGCAGTGAGACAAAACAGAAAAAGGAATTGGAGCGGGGGCGAGTCGCATATCCATATCTGAGGATATGAGCCATGGGACAGCTTTTTAGTTCTGGGAGATATGGACGTCGGTCAGCCAATTAGAGCTCAAAATCCTCCAACAGTTAAGAGGATAATGTTAAAGCCACAGCAACTGCTTACACTTATTTTATGCTTCGGCAGTTATAAATCACAGTATGATGAAAACAGTGCCTGGTAAATTTTTATTATTTTTCCCTGAACCTCCTCTCCAATATTTCCTTACCGATACAATTAACTGTAAAGTCAGAGTGGGTTTTTTTTTTTCCTACATATGAAAAACTTTGCAAAAGAATCTGCGTAAAACATAGATCCGTTATATTCTCTCCTGTGCAACTTTTATACCTGACATAACGTTCAAGATGCAATTTTTAACATTATTTGTGCACAGAAAATCTGTTCAACATCAGGGCCGTGGAGAAAACTGACTTAACATCCTGTTTGAATCCTCAAAAGGGAGGTTTGAAGGCAATCTATTCACAAATGCCTGCCGTAATTAGAGAAGACTCTCTTCACGTGCTGTGAACAACTTAGTACAGGTGAGGCAGGGCCAGCTGGCAGCTGACAGAGGACGCTTGTGGCTCATGACGTGAGGGTTGTAGAAAGTCTCGGTCCAAAGTAGACCGAGAAAGAGGCACCTGGGTGGCTGGGTCAGTTAAGTGTCTGACTTTGGCTTAGGGCATCATCTCACAGCTCATGGGTTGAGCCCCGCGTCAGGCTTTCTGTTGTCCGTGCAGAGCCTGCTTCGGATCCTCTGTCCGCACCCCCCTCCTTCCCCCCTCCCCCCGCCTCTCTGCCTCTCTCCCACTCATGCTCATTCTTTCTCTCCCGCTCTCAAAAATAAACATTAAAAAAATAAATAAAAGTAGACCAAGACAAGAGGCTGCACTCAGCTTCAGTTAGTGCTACTTAAACTACGGTCCTGGAACCAGTAGCCGCAGCGGCATCCCTGCCGCTCAAGAGAAGCTCAAGAGAAATGCAAACTCACGGGCCACTCCTCATAATAGACAATCTCTGGGCGTGGGGCTCAGCAGTCTGTTTAACAAGCCCTCTACGTGATTCTTACCTACACTCAGGGCTGAGAGGCGCTCGTGTCAAAGCCGGCAGCCTGGGCAACCGGAAAAGCCCAAAAGGTGATTGATCGCAGAAGCCAGAATGAGGTTTGAGTTTGAAGACGGGACTGGAGATAAAAGTAAGCATTAGTGTCAGCAACGGATACACCGAAGCTACGCGGATAGGAAGCCCTGAGGGAAAAGATGCAACGGCACCTTAATGTGACCCAGGAGAATTTTTACTCAAGTCGGTCTTCTCTACTAGGCAACGTGTATGGCTTGCAAGAGAGCAGGGTCAAATGTGCTATATTTATTTGGAACTGACCTTGTGTATGAGCGGGTTCTGTCTGCTACCAAATGGAAGTTGGACTTACGAAGAGCCAGAAGAAGTAAGTAAATAGAGGATATCCCGTTGGTATAATTATCGACCTTATGCTAGTAACGTGCAGTATATAATTGTAATAAATTTAAGCTACCACTTACAGTGCAGCAGATATTCTTTGCAGATTGTTTCACTTCTAAGAAATAATTCAATTTGAGAAATAGTGTTAAAGGTAAAGGCTGTTTACTAAAGTCACCTTGGCAGAGTCTTAAAGAAGAGATTCCTGAACCACATCTTGAATTTTTGAAGCATAATCTCTCAGTGTTATGCCTGAAAATCTACATAAAAAAAATTTTCTCCAGGTGGTTCAGATGCTCAGCTAGATTTAGAAACCTCTTAACTAGAAAACAGACATGGATATGAACCAATTAGGTGTCTCTTTTTTTTTTTTTTTTTTAATTTTAGGCTTGGACAAAGAAATATGCTTCCCCCTCCTTAAGGCTACACCTGGGCCTCAGATTCCTCTTCCCTGTATCTACTTGGCCCCTCTCCACCTGTTACCACCCTTTCCTCTCTGCCTGTGGGGGCTGGGAATAGAACATTCTCTCTTCCTTTGAACTCCTCTCACTGCCTGCATTTCCTAGGCTCCCAATTTCAGGGAAGGACTGAAACGGTTGTTCAAAAGTTGCCCAAGACATTAAATGTGAACCGTACCGGTTCTTCTTCATTCATTGTTGTGTCTTGTCTTCAGTCTAGAGAACTCTTGCACCTCTCTTCTTGACTTCTGAGACCTCAGTATCAGCTGGTTCTTCACCCATTCTCTTTAGGCTCCTTTTCAGTATTTGGAACCTGGTATTTGTCTTTGTCTTATTTCACATACCATAATGCTTTCCGGGTCCATCTATGTCTTTCCAAGTGTTAGGATTCCCTTTTTCATGGCTGGACAATACTCATATGTATGTCTTACAACTTCTTTATCTGCTCGTCTGTCAATAGGCGCTTAGGTTGTTTCCATATCTTGGATATTGTAAACAATGCTGCAATGTGAAGATCTTCTTGACTAGTGTTTTTATTTTCTTCATATAAATACCCCGAAGTGGGATTACAAGATCATATGGTAGTTCTATCGCTAGTTTTCTTAGGACCCTCCATACTGTTTTCCATAGTGCTGTACCCGGTTGCATTCCCACCAATTGCGCATCAAGATTACCTCTTTTCCATTCTCTCACCAACACGTGTTATTTATTATCTTTTGGATGATAGCCATTCTGACAGTTGTAAGATGTCATCTCAGTATGGTTTTGATTTGCATTTTCCTGATAATTAGTAATGTTGAGCACCTCGTCATGCACCTGTTGGCCATTTGTATGTCTTGAAGAATGTCTGTTCAAGCCC
Source organism: Panthera uncia (assembly GCF_023721935.1). Lineage (NCBI taxonomy): Eukaryota > Metazoa > Chordata > Mammalia > Carnivora > Felidae > Panthera > Panthera uncia. The sequence goes on along the minus strand of NC_064812.1, from coordinate 44,916,721 downwards.
TCTGGAAATTTTTCAGTGAGATTTATTTGGGTTTTGGCTAGTGAGTTATTGGAGTTCTGTATATGTTTTGGATATTAACCCCGGATCAGATATACAATTAGCAAATATTTTCTCCCATTCCATAGATTGTCTTTTCATTTTGTTACTAGTTTCCTTTGCTGTGAAAAAGATTTTAGTTGTTAAGTCCCGCTTGTTTGTTTTTCTTTTGTTGCCTTTACGTTGGGTGCCATGTCCAAAAAAGTCGTTGCCAACACACAGTGTCAAGTTGTTCACGCTCCTGTGTTTTCTTCAAGGAGTTTTGTCGTTTAAGGTCTTATATTTAAGTATTTAACTTCCATTTTAAATTTAAGCCTAATCAATTTGAGTTCAGGTTTGTGTATGGTGTAAGATGGGGGTCCAGTTTCATTCTTTGTATGTGACTGTCCACATTTCCCAGCACCATTTATTAAAGACGCTGTCTTTTCCCTATTGTGTATTCTTGGCACCTTTGACATAAATTGACTGTCAGTTGTCAATTGTAATTGATGGGTTTATTTCTGGGCTCTCTAGTCTGTTCAATAGATACATGTTTTTATGCTGATAACATAGTGTCTTGATTATCATAGGTTTATAATATATAAAGTTTGAAATCAGGGAACATGATGCCTCCAGCCTCCTTCTTCCTTCACAAGATTGCTGTTTGGGGTCTTTGGTGATTGCCTACACATTTTAGGATTATTTTTCCTACTTCTGAAAAATGACATTGGACTTTTGATAGGGATTGCACTGAATTTATAGATTGCTTTGGATATTAATATTATTATTAATATTAATTAATAATATATAATATATATTATTAATTAATATATTATATATTCGTTAATATTAATTAATATTAATATATATTGATTATATATTAATTAATATTAATATAGTATTAATATTCTTCCAATCCATGAGCACAGAATATCTTCCTCTTTGTGTCTTCGGTGTCTTTCATCAATGTCTTATAGATTTCAATGCAGCGATCTTTCACATCCTTGGTTAGATATGTTGCCAGGTTTTTAATTGTTTTCATGCATCGTAAATGGAATTATTCTGTACTGGTGTCTTAAATTAGGGTCATCTCTAGGATTCAGTTCAAAAAGTACTAATCGTTAATCCATGCCTTGTGTCAGTTCCTGTTTTTCATATTTGTTATACTGTAAGTGGGATAAAGTACCTGCCCTTGTGTGACTTCAGAGTCGGGTGGAGGAAGCGCAAATTGGAGAACTCACTATCCTCACCTTTGGTAGGTGTGAGGACGGGATGTTTTAGATTGAAGAGTCTGAATGAAAATTCGTCCATGGTTCCTGCTACAAACACTGTGCAGTTTGACTATTCCTATGGTTTTGAGTACCCACATGTGATGACTCCAAATATCTATTATTGAGTCCAGAATGGTAAAGAATGGTTAAGAGCATTCTTGAGTCAAACGTACCTGGGTTTGAATCCTGGCCCTGCCACCCGATAGATGTGTCACTTCAGACAAGTGGCTTACCTTCACCTAAGACCTAGTCCCCTAGTTGTACAATGGGGATGGTGAAATCAGAGATGTAGGAAGTTAGACACACCAGATAAAGCTCTCAACACTGTTGCACCTGGCATATGTCAAGTACTCCGTGTATGCTGTTGCCATTTAACTTTGAGTTCTTGTTGTTTTTTTTTAATTTGTTATTTTTATTTTTCCCCATAGTTGACTCCTCAGGGTGGCGTAAGCTTTCATTTGGAATTCCTGAACTTCCATTCATCTAATGCAATGTAGTAACAACTTTTAGTAAGAACTTTTGAACCAGCTCTTCAGTTCACCAAATGCTCCAGGGTTACTAAAATGACACAGAGGGGAAAAGACGGTACTGTTTTGTGTGTGTGACTTTTGAACCTCCCACAGTGTGTAGCAGAACACGTAGTAGCTTCCCAGGTACGTGACCAAGTACCACGGACTGGGTAGCCTCAAATACCAAATTTTTTCTGGAAGCTAGAAGTCTCATCAAGGGCCATGCTTTTTCTGAAGGCTCCAGGGCGGGTATTCTTCCTTGCTTCTTCCAGCTGCTAGCTGATAGTTGCTGGCGAGCATTGGTATTCTTGACTTATGGCAGCATCATGCCAGGCTCTGCCTTCCTGTCGCTGAATCCAAGCTTCCCTTCCCTTCTCTTCTACAGATCGCATCACTGGATTAAGGCCAACCCTCACTCAGTATGACCTCATCTTAACTTGATTACATCTGCAAGGATCCTATTTCCAAACAAGACCATAGGTGTAGGTATGGGGTTTAAAACTTGAACGGGTCTTCTTGGGAGACACAGGTCAACCCAGTACAATGCACGCAGCAAATGTTTACTATATCTTGGGGGAGTAAATGATTAACTTTCGACTGGAAAAGCAATGATTTTCCAATCTCATTTTGTCTCTCGCATGAGACGTTGTGTTTATGTGTGAAAATAGTCGGTCCTTAATTGGCCCCAGTATGAGCAGGGTTCAGACTCTTGCGTGTGGTACCTCCTACAAATTCCTCCTATAGAGGACACCCAAATGCAAAGTCTGTTATGATCACTATAGACTCTAAGCCTGCACTTAGAGCCAGCTGCTTGCCAAATGCTGCCTGCCTACAACACTCCGTAGCCCTCATCTCCATATCCTTGGGACCATTTCACCTGTAATCACAGGGTCTGACTCACTTTTGGCGCTAGGAACAATTGTGGCCTTCAGCAGAAGGGATTTACAGAGCTCTTACGAGTGTTTACTCAGTTGTCCTGGAATGCCACGTCATGTCAACCATGTTGATAGCCTGGCCTCATTTATTGTCTTGCTTCTGACAACTGAGCATTTGTCTTGATTATAAGAACGAATCTTAAAAAAGATGGTAATTATGTGAAATGATGAATGCGTTCGTCAGCCTGATTGTGGTAATCATTTTACACTGGGAAAAAATTTTAATGTTTAAAAACAATCTCCATTTCTGGCCTGGTTCTGGTTTCCTTGGCTCATTGCATGGCCCCTATTTGATAACCCTGGTGGTATTGCTGTTCTTTTATAAGCAAGGACCTGCATTCATGCTGGACCCTCATATTCAGTTCTTGGGTCAGGGGTCTGGTGACTAAAGTAACTTGCCCCCCCCCCAACCCACCTATGAGGATATCTGAATAGAATCTGCTCCTAAAATCCCTTTGGCCCCCGTTCTGTCTCTATTGTCCTCCAGATGGATGTCTCTCAGCTGAGAGTGCTCACCTCAGTTCAGTTTGTGTCTGTAGCACCTGATCTCCCCCAGGAGGCACATCCCATTCTAGGCTCCAGTCTCTCTCACAATCTGCCCTGTCCCTCTGGTGGGGCGGGGATTCTTGTGTGATCAAGTACATATACACATCATGGAATTACAATCTATCCCAACATTTGCAAGGTCAGGTCCTTTATCATTCGGATCTTCCAGTACTGCTTCTGTTGATTTTCCTTAATGCTGTTTTGCTTGGTGAGTCAGAACTAGCTGAACACAGTTGCTCTGATGCTAACAGAAAGATATTCTGCTCGGATTATTCTTAGTGAACTGGAAGATCGTGATATTCTTCTGTAAAATGAACACTGTGATGGCTGAGCATATTTGTGATGTAGCCAGCCTGCTAGTCTGCCGATAAACCCAAGTGGGTATCACTACAGTGCTCCCATCAGGGAGGAGCTAAGTGCATTGCTCATTGAGTCACATTCTCCTTGCCTCAAATACTGTCTAGAAGTAAACCTCTTTGGAGGCCAGTGTTAACTCCTTCAGGTTATTAGGAAGCTTAGCAGTGTTTAGCAAACTGTTTTGCCCACTGAAGAAGAAACCTGTTTACACTGGTGATATTCAGGCGGCTGAGGGATGCACTGGAAGGTCAGTAAAAGGTGAGCTGGAACTTAGACTTTAAAGATTCCTGCTAAGATCCACAGTGTATTAATTTTGAGGAAGAAGCTAAAAATCTTGAATATAATCAGAAGCAAAGAAGGAGTTCAGAATGGTGGTTTTTCAGTAAGAGAGTCACTTATTTATACAGCAAAGGCAGCCAACTCTGTTAGAAAATACTTCAGAGATGACTAAGAATGTTAACATGAAGCCAAGACTATTTTGAGGTGGATCCTAGAATTGAGAGCTGGCGTGTAAAAGGTTCTATTAGAAAGATTCTGAATTCTCAAGTAGAAATCAGTCTGGACTTCCCAAATATTTTCTCTTTTCTTGACAGTAAACACACTCCTCAGGAAAGCAGTTTAGTTCATCTGAACTTAGAGTGCCCAACACAGAAGATCAAATCAAAACAACTTCAGCTGTCCCCAAGACTTGTAAATGAATGGTGTGCAGTGTATCTTGTCCTTGCTGTTCTTGGAGTTTCTGAGGGGTGCTTTTGCAAAATTGAGTGGCAAATCCAAACGGACAGGTATATTGTAATTTATACTAAATGGATTCACAAGTCAAGTCATGTGAACAGAATGATATGAACCTTGCCTTTTATGCTTAACATCTTTTCCTGCTTCAGTTTGCTTTTAATCATGAAGTACACTTTTTCCAGTATAAATGAAACCTTGTAATGATAAGAAAAACAAAGGTTTCAAAAGCTATAAAGAAGGAAAAAGCAAACCCACCCAAAGTCCTAGCATCCAGAAGCAATGCGATCTGCTGTTGATATGGTTCCTCACTTCTTCCCAAGTCACATTTTTTGGTTCTATATATACCATTTATATCTGGCTTCACATTTTTACGTAACTTCTAAACTTAAGCATTTTTCAAGCTATTGACAACTCTGTGGATACATTTTAATGATTATATAATGATATGTGGTTTACTTAGTTATTCAGCTAATGAACATTTAGTTTCAATTTTCCCCCACAGTTGTCAGTCAGGCTGCAATGAATATGTTTGTTCTTTACCCCTCTTTGGCATCTAGCTGAGAATGAATTCTGATAGTAACACCCCCTCTGATTCTGTTTCAGTAAGAATGTTTACAATGTAACTAGCATTTATTCTTTCCATTTAGCTTTCTTTAAAAAAAAAAATGGCATAGCTAAAAGAGTATAGGTTTTCTTGCTACAAACATGAAAAGAAACCGAACAATATCCCATGCTATCGGATATCCTCTGGGCTCATCTACGGCTTAATATTCCTTTACAATCCCACGTGACTACAGGCTGGAGGTATCCTGTAAGAAATCAATCCTATAGAATTCACACAGGTAAGTCTACTATAAAAAAAGAACCGGCGGCACCTGGGTGGCTCAGTCCATTGAGCATCCAACTCTTAATTTTGGCTCGGGTCATGATCTCATGGTTCAGTTCGTGAGTTCGAGCCTGCCTGGGGCCATATGCTGACATTGCGGAGCCTGCTTAAGCTTCTCCCTCTCTCTCTGCCCCTCCCTGGCTCGCACTCTCTCTGTCTCTCTCAAAATAAATAAAATTGAAAAAGAAAAAAGAACTGTGCTTTATTACCTACTACAAACAACATAGCACAGAAAGAGCTAAAGAATGTCTGAGGAGAGGAGCACTATAGTACTTTAGGAACATAGCCTTTTATTAAGGAACAAGTGCAGCTAATGTCATGCAAATTACTCTGAACTACTATGTTTTAGGATATAGTCCACATAATTTAATTTTCATAATGGATTGGGCTGTTTATTCCTTTGAAATGAAAAAGAAATCTCATTATGAACCTGTGAACCATTCTGAAGAAAATACAAAAACAAAAGTGACCTTTAATGTCCTTTTTAAGTCTGAAGTTCTGTGAAAACAGTAAGGTTAGGAAATGACCTGTGTTTTAATGAACAAAATGTTTGAAATGATACTAAAAATTTTAAGTGATCTAATTCTGAATCCAACAGGATTCCAAGTTTTGATGGTTTTCCCTCAAATTTCTTCACATCTGTCTATTCTTTCTGCCCCCTCCTCCAAGCTCCCATATCAGGTACTGCTTTTTGCCTCGAAATCCATATAAAGACTTACAAATCCTATGTGTGCACCACTGTATGAATATTAATACACTATAAAGTTACACAAAAAGAAATGAAAAGGCATAAAGTTAAATACAAATACAAATATTTGAGAACTTCTGGATTTGATAATGGCGTTGAATGGATATTAATTTCACTTGTATGTAAGTTTCTTCCTTGTTTATAGAAAATATACACTGATGTACTTAGAGGTAAAGGGATATCATATCTGCAACATACAATCAAATGGTTTGAAAAGACATATACAGAGAAAATAAAGAAGGTGGTAAGACAAATGAAATAAAATATTGACAACTGGGGGAGGGGTTAGGTGAAGGGCACTTGTTTTGTAGATTTTGAAATTATTTCAAAATAAAAAGTTTTAAAAGTGTGTGTGTATGTGTGTGTGTATAAAGTTGAAGTATATCTTCTTGCCTCCAGCGGATGGCCTTGCACACCCCTTGGGTTCTACCTTCCAATCTGGGATCAGCTGGCCCAGAGTCTAGTAACAATGTCCACATTGGTCTCTTGGCCTCTTTTCGCCCTCTTTTTATCGAATCTCAACCCGTCTGTCAGTGACCTTCCTAAAGTATAAGTCTGATCATGTCACTCACCTTCTTTAAAATCCTCTCTATGATTCCAAATTGGCAAGAGAACCAAGAAGCCTACTAGGTTATCACAGGAGGCTTTTCATTGTTTGGTCCCATTCTTCATTAATGGCCTATGTTGCAGCCACAGGAACTACTCCTAGCATTTGTAGTTGTTATTGCAAATAGTGTTTCTTCTCACTGGAATGGTCTTCCTTTGTCTGCCTTTTCTACTCCTCTTTAAACTCAAAATTTTATCCTCTGGAGTCACTGCTGACTTTGCAGTCAGCCACTTCCCCCATAGCAGCAATTTAATTGCATTTTAGTTATTTACTCTATGAGTTTAAGTCTATCCAGTTGCTAGAGACTAGTGACTGGTCATACTCTTCTCAGGATCTGTTGCCACCTGGTTGATTATGACAGAACAATGCGTGGCGTGTAGTGGTGAAAGCCCGTGGGATAAATGAATGAACAGAAACCTACCCCAAAACTTCCGCAGAAGACTTTACATGTTCTGCCTGGTGGCACATACAGCTTTACAAAGAGATCTGCTTAAGGAAGGAGATGCCCTTTATCCAAGATCAAATACTCAATGTCTGGGGATAGAATCCTGAATTTAAACTCACACTACTGGTAAAATGACCCAGTGCCCAGCAACCCTGACTGCTGTGTAGACGATAACTGGATTATGATGGTTATTTACATTGAACTTTGACCTGTGGCGGTTGTATGAAGTACAAGATTTTCAGTCAATTGGTGCTTGCAGCTGACTCTTAGTAAGTCTTTCTAATCTTTAAGAGGTTTACTTTTATTTCAATTTCATTTAAACTCACTAAAATTAATGGGGTGCCTGCGTGACTCAGTTGGTTAAGCATCCAACCGTTGATTTCGGCTCAGGTCATGATCTCACAGGTTCGTGAGTTTGAGCCCCACATCAGGCTCTGCGCTGACAGTGCAGAGCCTGCTTGGGTTTCTCTCCCTCTCTCTCTTTCTCAAAATAAATAAACTTCAAAAAAATTTTAAATGAACTTTCTAAAATTAAAATTTTATTAATGTCTCATCTAGTAGTTAATATGAGTTTTCTCCTTTAAGTTACAATGTAGTGTTGTATTTATTTATTGCCTGATTTTCAACCATTCTTGCATTCCTTTACCAAGCCTTCCTCGGTCAAGACACTATTCTGATAGGAATGTATTATATCTACTAACATTTCATCTGCTGTTCCATAGTTACATTCGTAAAAGGCATCTGTTGTTTACATGTAAATATTAAGCCGTGTAACTCTTCATTATGTTTTAGAAATCATTCCAAGAAGACATTGAGTCAAACTTCCCTCCAAGATGGAATTTAGATAATGGAAGTTCTAGTAGTTCTACCAAGTCCGAAATCATGATAGCTAACATTTATTAAGTGCTTATTTTGTGCCACTCTTTTAACTGCTTTGTATTTATTAACCCATTCACATCCTATTGCATTCATATGAAACAGAAGTTATTATCCCCACCTTGTGGTTGAGGAACCGAGACCCAGGGATGCAAAGTACTCAGGGTCCCAGGGTGGTAAATGGTCGAGTCAGGATTTGACTCAGGCATTCTGGCTCCAGAGCCTCTAATTCTTCAGCCAGTATGCAGTATTCCCCAGCATGATACTGGGGAAAACACAAACGCCAACAATTATTTGTTCACAGAATCTGATATAATCATTGTTAACATAATTGAGTAAACAACGTAGAATTTACATGAAAAATACCATAACTACATATCCTCTATTATTATTGTAACCTAAATTGGGGAATAACTGTACTGAACTATTTAAAAACTTAAATATTACCAAAGTAACTATTTTTTTTTCTTTTCAGCAATCTCGACACAGAAGAACTATGTGGTAAGTTGTGTTGGGGGAGGGGGAGGCAGTCAAACTCACTACTTGCTTTAGAATGAAAAAGAACACCATCTTATATAAATTTCTATATACCCTAAAATTAATGTCCTAGATTAGGAATTTGGGAATATAAAAGATAATTGAGATCTCAAAGGATTTATCTTAACTGAGTTTTACTCAAGCATGTTTTTCATTGCAGAAAGAGTTGGGACTCAATTTGTTCATGGAGGAGAGTTATTTTGTTTGCATTTGGTACAATTAGTTTCATAGTAGAAAACTCTCCACTAGTTTGAATATATTTTTAAATTGGTGTTTAATACAACTTCATTATTCTTTTCAAATAGATTGCAAGACTGACCCCCCTTGACATGTAAAAACAACTCTGTCCCATACCTGCCTAAACAGTTTTGGAGTTCGAAATGTCACTTGCAAAACAAGTTTCAATGGAGAGAGGAATTTCTACAGATTCTTGATTTAATAGCCTCTTCTATTTTCTTCATCTTTGTGGTTGGAAACAAAAGTCAAAGGCTAGGACTGTGGGAAGGCAAATATTTCTGAGATTTATCTTTTGTTTTGAGTAAATTGTGGAGCACTATGAGACTATTCAGTGTGAAACAGCCATTTTTCTCTGAACACTGGAAGGTTTTAAGCTTTATGTTTTAAGATAAATATATAACACCTTGTCCAAATTTGAGTTTATTGTCTAGGCTTCTTAGAAATAATTTTATAGATGATATTCTTTGAAACTCTTAATTGAAGTCATAAGCACTTCCTGAATATCTTATAATCCTTATAAATTTGAAGTTTACCAAATCATCACGTAGTCCATTTTACAATATTCAAGAGTGGTTATCTTCCATTTCATCAAAAATGGTAGAGCGACACCAAGTGAGGATATGCCAAGACAATATATCAGAATACAAGCTTTCAAGAAAAGAACTCAGGACAACACAAATATGATAATCACCAACCATGAGCTTTCAAATTTTCCAATGGTCATAAAAAACTATTTCCTGTTCCTGTATTGTGTCTATCTTGTATTCCGTGAGAAGAATCCAGCTGAAAAGCAAGCTGTTTCTGCAGAAGCAAGGTATCTCGGTACTAAAGCAGTTCATGTTTTGTTAGTTATGAAACACTAACAGAGAAAAACGGAGGAAATCCTGACATGCTTTTACACATAATCAAACCATGATCTGTCCACACATGGGTATTAAACTGTGCCAAGGAGGCAAAAGGGCCCGTGGGGACCCTGGCCACCAGGCTTTCTAAAGAACAGCAATCACGATCAAGGTCAAGTTGTGATCCATTCTCATCCATGGGCAGATGGTCCCTGCCAGTGAAGTGGAGAGATGGAGTAGGGAAATGGAGAAGATTATGTCAATAATTTTGTGAGGTTGGGAGACCCATTTCTAGATAGGTTAAGCCAAAATAAGGATTTCCTCAAATCATCCACTTAATTCTTTTTGTTGTCTATTTAACTTTGCTTAGGTAGGCATGGCTCATGAGAAAGCAAACTGTTAAAAGGGCTTTTAAGATGAAGACATTTAGTGGCTCTTATTTGCTATGTTGCTTATGTATTGTCATCAAAGAGTATTACATTATCCTCTCGGTGTAATTGTGTATCTTCACTTAATCCGCTACAAAAAAAAGTTTAATTTGTCTTCTATAATAATAGAACTCGATTAGAAACCTACTCTGTACTTAGAAAAAGCTTTGGCTATGAATTTCCCCATAGTTAAGGAACTAGTATATGGGGTTTTAATGCAACCAAATTGCTCTGTATTTTTAAACCCAGTGATTGCAGTCCCAATTGTGTGTTATAATCCTCCCCCTCTCTGCTCAAGAATATGCATTTTAATTTCCAGAGTATAGTTTCGTGTCTTGTTATTTTGTAAATATAAAGTAAATATTTAAGTTGGATTTTAATCAAAACCAAATGCTTCAGTGCACGCAAGTAAAATCTGTCGACTCACATCCCGAGAAAATTTGCCCTGGTGCATGGGAGGGATGACATTTGATTGGCATGAAAAATAGATTTCCTGTGCTCTTTCAGGGAAGCCAGTTAAAAGGTCCAGGTATCTAACAACTTTCATTCTGTTGCTTTTACTTAGTTAACTAAATTATAGACCTAGAAATCAAAATATGTTAAAGTATTGCTTTATTTTAGTTATGAAAATAATACCTAACTGGTTTTTAAATTTTAGCAATACAGACTTACATTGGCATGTAAGACAAAATGTCAGCCTCCCCCCTTCCCTCTCTCCCTCCCTCCCACTCTCTCTCTCTCTGTGTCTCTCTGTCTCTTTCTCTGTCTCTGTCTCTCCTTTTGCCTGATAGTGACCTCCACTGCTAACTGCTTGGAGCATATCCTTCCAGATACTCTTATGCCTGCATTGACATTGACAAATATACTTTGATAGATAAGTCAACATCCATCACCACACACAGTTCTTGTCTTGTAATGAGAACTTGTAAGATGTATTCGCTTAGCAACTTTCAAATATGTAACACAGTATTACTAACTACAGTTACTGCCTTGTATATTACCCCCCATGACTGACCTTTAAGATCTACATTCTACTTACTTTGCGTTTCATTTGTTCTTTTTCCAATTCCTTGAGGTGCAAAGATTATTATTATTTGAGATCTTTCTTGTTTCTTGATGTAGGTAGCATTTAACTCTATGAACTTCCCTTTTAGAACTGCTTTTGCTGCATCCCATAAGTTTTGGTATTCTTGTATTTTCACTGTTATTTGTCTCAAGTTATTTTTTTTGTGTTCTCTTTTTTCTTCTTTGATTCATGGTTGTTCAAGAGAGGGTTGTTTAATCTCCACAGATTTGTGAATTTTCCAGTTTTCATCTTGTAATTTCTAGTTTTACATCATTGTGGTCAGATGAGATGCTTGATATGATTTCAGTCTTCTTAAATTTATTAAGGCTTGTTTTGTGACCTAACATCTAATCTATCCTGGGGAATGTTCGTTGTGTACTTGAGAAGAGTTTGTATTCTGTTGCTTTTGGATGGAATGTTCTGTGTGTGTGTGTGTGTGTGTGTGTGTGTGTGTGTGTGTGTGTGTGGTCTATCTAGTCGAATGTGTCATTTAAGGCCATTGTTTCTTTATTGATTTCTCTGTTTGGATGATCTGTCTATCGATATAAGTGGCATATTAAAGTCTCTTACTATATTGTATTGTCTATTTCTCTCTTTAGATCTGTTAATATATGCTTTATATATTTATGTGCTCCTGTGTTATGTGCCTGTATATTTACAAATGTAATATCCTTCTGGTGGATTGGCCCTTTATTGTTACATAATAACCTTCTTTGTCTCTTTTTATAATCTTTGTCTTAAAGTCTGTTTTATCTGATCTAAGTATACCTACTTCAGCTTTCTTTTGGTTTCTAATTGCATGTAAGATCTTTTTCTATCCCTTCGCTTTCAGTCTGTGTCCTTATATCTGAAATAAGTCTCTTGGTGGCAACAAAAGATTTTCAATCCATTCATCCACTCTGTCTTTTCACTGGAGAATTTAGTCCATTTGCATTTAAGCTAAGGATTTATACATATATGCTTATTTATATATCATTGGTTGTTTCCTGACTGTTTTGTAGTTCCTCTCTTTCTTTTTCTCTTGCTTTCTTCCTTTGTGACTTGATACTTTTCTGTAGTGGTATATTTCAATTTTTTCTTGGTGTGTGTGTGTGTGTGTGTGTGTGTGTGTGTGTGTGTACACCTAGTGTAGGTGGTTACAATGAGGCTTACATAAAACAATTTATAACAGTCTGTTTTAACTTAATAACAACTTAAGTTTGAACATGCTCTAAAGCTCTACATATTTTACTCGCTCACCTCCATGAAAATTTTTATGCTTTAGATATCCCAATTTGCATATTTAATTTTGTGGTTCTAGTAAATTATTGTAATTATTATTTGAATACTTTTGTCTTTTAACCTTCATACTAGCTTTATAATCGATTAACCCACCACCTTTACATTAGATTATTTTGGATTTTACTGTATGTTTACAGTTACCAGTGAGATTTACACTTTCATATGTGTTCTCATTAATAATTAATTAGTACCCTTTCATTTCAGCTTAAAGCAGTCCCTTTCACATTTCTGCTAAGGCTGGTCTAGTGGTGATGAACTCCTTTTGGTTTTGCTGCTCTGGAAAACTGTTTATCTCTCCATTTCTGAAGGACAGTTTTCTGGGTTCTTGGACCATTGTCTGGCACAATGATCATGTGTATAACAGTTATTTGTTGGAATGTTTATTTCCCCTACCTGGTTGTAGGCTCCTTAAACAAGGCACTAAGTAAATGTTAAGTCCTGGAATGACTATATGAAACCTCACCATGATGAAGTGGAGATTGGGGATTCTCTCCTTTTATCTGTATTAAATGTCCTGGCTCTTTCGTCTGACTTCCCACTTTGAGTTCATTAGAGCCCCACTTGCCCTGGAACGTGCCCCTTACTAAGTTATAATACAATCTGAGTGACTTTGACCTGCACCTCCTCAAAATAACCCTTACACCTAAGCTCCTATCTGAGCTTAGGTGCTGCAGTTCTCTCTATTCTGAGAGTTATTTTCTTTGTGTCCCAGTGTATTGCTTAGGGAGTGATTTTTTTTTCCCCCTAACTGCTTTGATAATTGAGATGAATGAGTGGATGAATAAAAGAAGGAAGGCATGAAGGCTAGATAGGTGTCAGCTCAGAAACCTTCCCATGTGTTTTATCAGCATGTGCCTTCATAAATCTAATTTCACAGTGGAAAGACCATTTATATTCTCTCCAGGGACCTTCATCAGTTAAGCCAGATATATTGTTCATGAAAATATTTTAGGAGGTGTTCCTTCTTGTTTTGTTTTTCTTAAACCTGATTTTTAAGCACCACATCCTATTTTCCACTTAATCTATTTCTGCATGCTTACATTTAAGATCCCCATTACAATCTTTTTTGAGTCTTTGTATATAAATAAGTAAAAATGTGCTAACAGCTTTACTTCTTTCCATTTTTCTTTACACGTTTTCCTTGTTGCAACTTAGTGTGGATTCTGTTCTGATAATAATTTTTTTAAATTGATTTTCTGTAGCCACATTAATTGCTTCCTACTTCATAAACGGTTTTATTCATTGATTGCAAATAATGGCATGGACAAGGTCAGACACGTTGGTCACCACTCAGAGAAAATCAATATCCTAGCCAAGAATTAAAATGTTACCGTCAAGCAGGTATTTAAGGAGTATCTGCTTCCTTATTTATCTTCCAACTAATCCCTTCCTGGACGAACCTTTCTATGAGATGATATACACCACACATTTTTTAAGAACTACATCATCAGGAATGCATTTTCTTTTTGTCAAAAGCATGCTGTGTGTTTTTAATCCATGTGTACACAAACCATAGTTTGACAGCCATAATCTAGAATTGATTTATTGCTCACCTGTGTTTATTTTTCTTCTCAGATGAGTTCTGCACACTTACTAATAAATCATTCAGTGGTACTCCCAATTTGTTATTAATATCAGTGTCAACAAATAATTCCATCTGGAGTATGAAATAAATTAAAGTTTCCATAAGACATGCTGAAATCTATCTCAGTGATTTCAAATAGCTTTATGTGGATTATGCTTGCCATTCTATTTGATTCCACAAATAGTTATGGCACACTAAGGAGAGGCAATAATAAACTACAGCTCATCCAATGATGAGTTCACAGGAATGGTGAGGGCTAATGATTTTCTAGTGACTGAAAGTTCTAGGTCTTTTCAGCGTATGACTTTCTATGAGTTTTGGTCAAGCTAGATCTCTCATTTCAGAAATACATAGATCTCTGTAAGTAAAGATGAGGTTTTGCATGTATCTCTCCTCTATATCACCTTGTTTGGGAACCGTCTATATTCCATACTCTTAATTGTAACACCCAATGTATTATTTATTTCTGCCTACTGAAAATGTGGTAAATATACCTTTTGCTCCACCCAAATCGTGGAAAAAATAAATTATGACAAGAGTAGTACATGAGAGATGCCAAGAGGGCCATCTTAGTGTTTTGTAGCCTTATTAGTTCTTAGCCATGAGGAGAGCTTACCTTCCTTAAATGTTTCCCAGGAGAGATGATAAAATGTCATGTATTTTTTTTTCTGAAACTAATATCTTAATGATTACTATAGTAATGTATGCTGTTGAGAATAGTTTTTATTGTGATAGTCTTGCCCATAGATCCAGATTCATTTTTTTCCCTATTGTAGGAAAAAGCATTTCTTCAAGGATAATTGTAACTGTTTAGGGTTTTTTTTTTTGAAATGAATATATTGACACCTTAGTCTCTTTTGAAAACCTTCCAGTTTTCAGTTATAACATGCAATTTGTTTTGCTCATTTATGGAATTAATTATCAGTTGATTTTGCTGTTCTTTAGGATACCTAAATGCAAACATTAACTTTTTTCAATATTCTTCCTTTTAGAATATTTTTCTCAGCACTTGGGTGAATATGAGAATGTACTAGCAGCACTTGAAGACCTAAATCTTTCCATCCTGAAGGCCATGGGCAAAACGAAAAAAGTAAGGAAATGTTGGTGCTTATTTTCTATAAAATCTCTTCTTTGAAAACATTTTCTTGGAAAATCACACCTGTTCCCTAATGTACCATAAAAGTATGTATTGATTTTTACCACCTACAACTTATTTTCTCGCTATTAAATGACCTATTGTAGTCATTCCAAAACGTAAGGTGCCAGATATTGTGCTTTTTGCTGAGGATACAAGGATACAAAGAGCTGTGCAAGCAGCTCTTACTCTGGTAAGGAGACGAGTGTGTGAACAAGCCATCGTTAGATAGCACAACAGAGGGCAGCATGAGGTGGGACATGTGGTTCATGCTGGAGGCAATGACACCTGTGCAGTTGCAGATGAAGTTATAGCTAGGGAAAGGAGAAAGAGACACATGGAACAGCATGTACAAAGTCCCCGTGTTGGGAGCGGCATGGAGCAGGCACAGGGCATTCAAGGAAATTAAGATAGTCGGTAAGATTAAAGTCTAGAAAACTCAAGAGTGGCGTGATTTGAGATGAAACTGGTTTAGCAGAGAGGGGCCGTAGCTTTCATGATTTTGTTGGTGAACCTAAGGATGTAGACCTGCCTCCTAGATGTAAATAAATCAACCACATTTTAAGCAGAGATGTGGAAACTCATGCAGTCTTTTGAAAAGCCCATATAAGACTCAGCTTGGGATTAGGGTGGAGAAGGTGGGGAACAGAATCAGGAAGATGAATGAGGAGGCCAGTTCACTAACCCAGGCGAGAGATGTTGGTAGTTTAAAGGTATTGGCAGACAATATGGTGAAAGGGAAAATAATTGTACATATGTTTGAGATCCTGTCAATAAAACTTGGAGGAGGATAGAATATGGGGAATGGGAGAAGGATATGTCCAGCGTGAATCCTAGTTTTTCGCTGGTGTGCCTGGTGGTGGCACCACATAGACTGCTGAAAGAAGACCGGGTTTGAGGAAGTAAGCTCGTGAGTTCTATTTTAGACCTGTTGAATCTAAGCTCCCTTTGAGACATCTAAGGAAATTCAAGTAAACCATCGGATACAGAGATCTGTATCTGACAGGTGAAGTTTAGACTGGACGTATGTTTGTGAATTGTCAACATTTGCGCAAAGAACGTGAGTGACATCATGTGGGGAGAGAATATACAGTAAAACAAGAAGAGGACCTAACACTGAGCTTTAAGGAACTGCAACTTTTGTGGGTGGGTGGGTGGAGGAGAATGAGTTGGGATGAGAAGGAGTGGGCAGAAAGAGGAGACGGAATCTGGGAGACTGTGGCATCCAGAAGTTGGGGAGGGTATTCCAATGAAGTACAGACTGGTCGATAGTGTTGACTGCTATGGAGGGGGCAAGAGATGAGAATTACATTTCCTGTTGGTAAATTAAAAACGATATTCTGGCATTTGAGGTACATAACAAGAAATGAGAATGTTTTTTCTAAATGTTTGTTTGTTTATTTATTTATTTATTTTTAAAATTTATTGTGAAATTGGTTTCCATACAACACTCAGTGCTCATCCCAACAGGTGCCCTCCTCAGTACCCATCACCCACCCTCCCCTCCCTCCCACCCCCCATCAGCCCTCAGTTTGTTCTCAGTTTTTAAGAGTCTCTTATGTTTTGGCTCTCTCCCATTCTAACCTCTTTTTTTTTTTTTTCTTTTTTCCTTCCCCTCCCCCATGGGTTTCTGTTAAGTTTCTCAGGATCCACATAAGAGTGAAACCATATGGTATCTGTCTTTCTCTGTATGGCTTACTTCACTAGCATCACACTCTCCATTTCCATCCACGTTGCTACAAAGGGCCATATTTCATTCTTTCTCATTGCCACGTAGTACTCCATTGTGTATATAAACCACAATTTCTTTATCCATTCATCAGTTGATGGACATTTAGGCTCTTTCCATCATTTGGCTATTGTTGAGAGTGCTGCTATAAACATTGGGGTACAAGTGCCCCTATGCATCAGCACTCCTGTATCTCTTGGGTAAATTCCTAGCAGTGCTACTGCTGGGTCATAGTGTAGATCTATTTTTAATTTTTTGAGGAACCTCCACACTGTTTTCCAGAGTGGCTGCACCAATTTGCATTCCCACCAACAGTGCAAGAGGGTTCCCGTTTCTCCACATCCTC
Organism: Panthera uncia; assembly: GCF_023721935.1. Lineage (NCBI taxonomy): Eukaryota > Metazoa > Chordata > Mammalia > Carnivora > Felidae > Panthera > Panthera uncia. The sequence goes on along the minus strand of NC_064812.1, from coordinate 44,899,605 downwards.
TCCAGCATCTATAGTCTCCTGATTTGTTCATTTTGGCCACTCTGGTGTGAGGTGATATCTGAGTGTGGTTTTGATTTGTATTTCCCTGATGAGGAGTGACGTTGAGCGTCTTTTCATGTGCCTGTTGGCCATCTGGATGTCTTCTTTAGAGAAGTGTCTGTTCATGTTTTCTGCTCATTTCTTCACTGGATTATTTGTTTTTCCAGTGTGGAGTTTGGTGAGCTCTTTATAGATTTTGGATACTAGCCCTTTGTCCGATACGTCATTTGCAAATATCTTTTCCTATTCCATTGGTTGCCTTTTAGTTTTGTTGATTGTTTCCTTTGCTGTACAGAAGCTTTTTATCTTCATGAGGTCCCAGTAGTTCATTTTTGCCTTTAATTCCCTTGCCTTTGGGAATGTGTCAAGTAAGAAATTGCTATGACTAAGGTCAAAGAGGTCTTTTCCTGCTTTCTCCTCTAGGGTTTTGATGGTTTCCTGTCTCACATTCAGGTCCTTTATCCATTTTGAGTTTATTTTTGTGAATGGTGTGAGAAAGTGGTCTAGTTTCAACCTTCTGCATGTTGCTGTCCTATTCTCCCAGCACCATTTGTTAAAGAGATTGTCTTTTTTCCATTGGATGTTCTTTCCTGCTTTGTCAAAGATTAGTTGGCCATAAATTTGTGGGTCTAGTTCTGGGGTATCTATTCTATTCCATTGGTTTATGTGTCTGTTTTTGTGCCAATACCATTCTGTCTTGATGATTATAACTTTGTAGTAGAGGCTAAAGTCTGGGATTGTGATGCCTCCTCCTTTGGTCTTCTTCAAAATTACTTTGGCTATTCGGGGCCTTTTGTGGTTCCATATGAATTTTAGGATTGCTTGTTCTAGCTTCGAGAAGAATGCTGGTGCAATTTTGATTGGGATTGCATTGAATGTGTAGATAGCTTTGGGTAGTATTGACATTTTGACAATATTTATTCTTCCAATCCATGAGCATGGAATGTTTTTCCATTTCTTTATATCTTCTTCAATTTCCTTCATAAGCTTTCTATAGTTTTCAGCATACAGATCTTTTACATCTTTGGTTAGATTTATCCCTAGATATTTTATGCTTCTTGGTGCAATTGTGAATGGGATCCGTTTCTTTATTTGTCTTTCTGTTGCTTCATTGTTAGTGTATAAGAATGCAACTGATTTCTGTACATTGATTTTGTATCCTGCAGCTTTGCTGAATTCATGTATCAGTTCTAGCAGACTTTTGGTGGAGTCTATCGAATTTTCCATGTATAATATCATGTCATCTGCAAAAAGTGAAAGCTTGACTTCATCTTTGCCAATTTGATGCCTTTGATTTCCTTTTGTTGTCTGATTGCTGATGCTAGAACTTCCAACACTATGTTAAACAAGAGCGGTGAGAGTGGACATCCCTGTCATGTTCCTGATCTCAGGGAAAAAGCTCTCAGTTTTCCCCATTGAGGATGATGTTAGCTGTGGGCTTTTCATAAATGGCTTTTATGATCTTTAAGTATGTTCCTTCTATCCCGACTTTCTCGAGGGTTTTTATTAAGAAAGGTTGCTGGATTTTGTCAAAGGCCTTTTCTGCATCGATTGACAGGATCATATGGTTCTTATCTTTTCTTTTATTAATGTGATGTATCACGTTGATTGATTTGCGAATGTTGAACCAGCCCTGCATCCCAGGAATGAATCCCACTTGATCATGGTGAATAATTCTTTTTATATGCTGTTGAATTCGATTTGCTAGTATCTTATTGAGAATTTTTGCATCCATATTCATCAGGGACATTGGCCTGTAGTTCTCTTTTTTTACTGGGTCCCTGTCTGGTTTAGGAATCAAAGTAATGCTGGCTTCATAGAATGAATCTGGAAGTTTTCCTTCCCTTTCTATTTTTTGGAAAAGCTTGAGAAGGATAGGTATTATCTCTACTTTAAATGTCTGGTAGAATTCCCCAGGGAAGCCATCTGGTCCTGGACTCTTATTTGTTGGGAGATTTTTGATAACTGATTCAATTTCTTCGCTGGTTATGGGTCTGTTCAAGCTTTCTATTTCCTCCTGATTGAGTTTTGGAAGTGTGTGGCTGTTTAGGAATTTGTCCATTTCTTCCAGGTTGTCCAGTTTGTTGGCATATAATTTTTCATAGTATTCCCTGGTAATTGCTTGTATTTCTGAGGGATTGGTTATAATAATTCCATTTTCATTCATGATTTTACCTATTTGGGTCACTCCCTTTTCTTTTTGAGAAGCCTGGCTAGAGGTTTATTTTGTTTATTTTTTCAAAAAACTAACTCTTGGTTTCGTTGATCTGCTCTACCATTTTTTTAGATTCTATATTGTTTATTTCTGCTCTGATCTTTATTATTTCTCTTCTTCTGCTGGGTTTAGGCTGTCTTTGGTGTTCTGCTTCTATTTCCTTTAGGTGTGCTGTTAGGTTTTGTATTTGGGATTTTCCTTGTTTCTTGAGATAGGCCTGGATTGCAATGTATTTTCCTCTCAGGACTGCCTTCTATGCATGCCAAAGTGTTTGGATTGTTGTATTTTCATTTTTGTTTGTTTCCATATGTTTTTTAATTTCTTCTCTAATTGCCTGGTTGACCCATTCATTCTTTAATAGGGTGTTCTTTAACCTCCATGGTTTTGGAGGTTTTCCAGACTTTTTCCTGTGGTTGATTTCAAGCTTCATAGCATTGTGGTCTGAAAGTATGCATGGTATAATTTCAATTCTTGTATACTTATGAAGGGCTGTTTTGTGACCCAGTATGTGATCTATCTTGGAGAAGGTTCCATGTGCACTCGAGAAGAAAGTATATTCTGTTGCTTTGGGATGCAGAGTTCTAAATATGTCTGTCAAGTCCATCTGATCCAATGTATCATTCAGGGCCCTTGTTTCTTTATTGACCGTGTGTCTAGATGATCTATCCATTTCTGTAAGTGGAGTGTTAAAGTCCCCTGCAATTACCACATTCTTATCAATAAGGTTGCTTATGTTTCTGAGTGATTGTTTTATATATTTGGGGGCTCCCGTATTCGGCGCATAGACATTTATAATTGTTAGCTCTTCCTCATGGATAGACCCTGTAATTATTATATAATGCCCTTGTTCATCTCTTGTTACAACCTTTAGTTTAAAGTCTAGTTTGTCTGATAAAAGTATGGCTACTCCAGCTTTCTTTTGACTTCCAGTAGCATGATAGATAGTTCTCCATCCCCTCACTTTCAATCTGAAGGTGTCCTCAGGTCTAAAATGAATCTCTTGTAGACAGCAAACAGATGGGTCTTGTTTTTTAATCCATTCTGATACCTCTGTCTTTTGGTTGGCACATTTAGTCCATTTACGTTCAGTGTTATTATAGAAAGATACAGGTTTAGAGTCATTGTGATGTCTGTAGGTTTCATGCTTGTAGCGATGTCTCTGGTACGTTGTCTCACAGGATCCCCCTTAGGAACTCTTGTAGGGCTGGTTTAGTGGTGACGAATTCCTTCAGTTTTTGTTTGTTTGGGAAGACCTTTACCTCTCCTTCTATTCTAAATGACAGACTTGCTGGATAAAGGATTCTCAGCTGCATATTTTTTCCGTTCATCACATTGAAGATCTCCTGCCATTCCTTTCTGGCCTGCCAAGTTTCAGTAGAGAGATCCAACATGAGTCTTATAGGTCTCCCTTTATATGTTAGAACGCGCTTATCCCTAGCTGCTTTCAGAATTTTCTCTTTATCCTTGTATTTTGCCAGTTTGACTATGATATCTCGTGCAGAAGATCGATTCAAGTTACATCTGAAGGGAGTTCTCTGTGCCTCTTGGATTTCAATGCCTTTTTCCTTCCCCAGATCTGGGAAGTTCTCAGCTATGATTTCAAGTACACCTTCAGCACCTTTCCCTCTCTCTTCCTCCTCTGGAATACCAATTATGTGTAATTATTTCTCTTTAGTGCATCACTTAGTTCTCTAATTTTCCCCTCATACTCCTGGATTTTTTTATCTCTCTTTTTCTCTGCTTCTTCCTTTTCTATAATTTTATCTTCTAGTTCACCTATTCTCTCCTCTGCCTCTTCAATCCGAGCCATAGTTGTCTCCATTTTATTTTGCAGTTCATTGATAGCATTTTTTTAGCTCCTCCTGGCTGTTCCTGAGTCCCTTGATCTCTGTAGCAATAGATTCTCTGCTGTCCTCTATACTGTTTTCAAGCCCAGCAATTAATTTTATGACTATTATTCTAAATTCACTTTCTGTTATATTGTTTAAATCATTTTTGATCAGTTCGTTACCTGTTGTTATTTCCTGGACGTTTTTCTGAGGGGAATTCTTCCGTTTCGTCATTTTGGATAGTCCCTGGAGTGGTGGGGGACTGCGGGGCACTTCCCCTGTGCTGTCTTGAATAACTTGCGTTGGTGGGCGGGGCCGCAGTCAGACCTGATGTCTGCCCCCAGCCCACCGCTGGGGCCACAGTCAGGGGCCAGCTGAGCTCTGTCGCCCGGGGCTCAACAACTCTCCCTCCCATTGTCCTCCAGCCCTCCCGTTCTCTGAGCAGAGCTGTTAGCTTATAACCTTCCAGATGTCAAGTCCCTCTTGCTGTCGGAACACACTCCGTCCGGCCCCTCCGCTTTTGCCAGCCAGACTCGGGGGCTCTGCTTGGCCGGCGGGCCGCCCCTCCGCCCCAGTTCCCTCCCGCCAGTCCGTGCAGCACGCACCGCCTCTCTGCCCTTCCTACCCTCTTCTGTGGGCCTCTCATCTGCACTTGGCTCGGGAGAATCCATTCTGCTAGTCTTCTGGTGGTTTTCTGGCTTACTTAGGCAGGTGTAGGTGGAATCCAAGTGATCAGCAGGACGCGCGGTGAGCCCAGCGTCCTCCTACGCTGCCATCTTCCCGACCAATCCCTCGAAATGAGAATGTTTAAAGCTAATGCGGAATTTTTGGAGAAAGCCAGTAGATTTATATGTATGTCCTTGAACTCCACTTGTTCCCAAAGCCCCCAAAGAAAAGTAAAATGAGATTTTTTAAGGGGGAAGTTTGTAGTAACAAAAGTTGGAAACTGAAAAGCAGATGAGCAAGTGGCTGCTGGCAGCAGACCTGAGACATTTCATGGCTTGACTTGTAGTGGGAAAGCAGAAAGGCGCGGGGATCTAGTGGCACTCATTGGCACCGGAAATGGCAGGGAATGGTGGGGCTAAAGCAGAGTAACCTGGTGGAAATCTTGTGATTCCCCGCTCTTCTCTATGGAGCTGGGCAACTGCCTTTTGATCCACCCAGGTAGAAAACCTAGACTTGTTCTCTTTAAGGGTTCAAGGGGAGGATCTCTGCCTTGTCTCCATAGTTGGAGGATTAAGTAGAAACTTACATTCTAAATGAAAGGACCTCCAGCTTTCTTCCTTCATTTAACTCCCAGAGGGTTGGCATCCTGCAGGCAGACCTAAGAGGTTGTCTCTGAGAAAGCCAACTGGTACAATAGGAAGCACCTAAAGTCTGTCGCATGGTAGATAGAGCTCAACCTCATCTCCCTCTTCTCCCCTTAAATCCTAAAGGCTTGTCCGCAACCCATCATTAAAGATATACAGTCAGCCACGTATCCCCAAATTTCTTACGGGAGAGGCAGAGATCAAGACAAACCAAAAAGGAGGGAGGGAGGGAGGAATGAATGAACAAAGCAATACAGGGGACTGACTATGCAGGAAGATGAAAACTCCCAGTCTCCTCAGCCCCCTCAGAAGGAGAAGAGAAGATATTGTGTCCATGAATCAAAAGCTGTTTGAAATTAGAATAAGAGCACAAATAAAGACTTCCAGAATTCTGGAAAATAAAGTTTAGAAAGTCTTGCAAAAAGTAAAGCAAAAAAGAAAGTATACGAAAATTGGAGCCTCAGCCTAAGATGTCCTATAATCCAAATAACAAATTCTAGAAAGAGAAAACAAATGGAATCTGAATACGTTTTCCTTTGATCTGTTAAGGAGTATTTGGAAACTGTGTAAGATTTTACTCCTTAGGACCTTCCCTCCAGAAATGGTAATTGTTTCAAACCTCTGCTTGGTGTGGCTGACTTCTCTCCTTGTTCGTTAGGCCTCATCTTTAATACCTCAGAGTATTAAATGTCCTCAGAGAAATCTTCTCTGACCACCTTATGTGAAAGAGGTTGTCTCTGAGTATCTCCTGTCCTTCTCTGGCAATAATCAGAATGAGTAACTATGTATTTTATTTTTGTTTTTTTTTAAATGTTTATTTATTTACTTTGAGAGAGAGAAAGGGTGGGGTAGGGCCAGAGAGAGAGAGGGAGAGAGAGAGAATCCCAAGCATGTTCCAGCTGTCTGCACAGAGCCCAATGTGGGGCTCTGTCTCATGAACTGTGAGATCATGACCTGAGCCAAAATCAAGAGTCGGACATTTAACCACCTGAGCCACCCAGGCACCCCTGTATTTTGTTTTGGTTTTTTAATGTTTATTTATCTGAGAGAGAGAGAGAGAGAGAGAGAGAGAGAGAGAGCGCTTGAGTGGCGAGAATGCTTGAGAGGGAGACACAGAATCTGAACCAGGCTCCAAGCTCTGAGCTGTCAGCACAGAGCCTGATGTGGGGCTCAACCTCATGAACCAAGGGATCTGAAGTTGGACACTTAACCGACTGAGCCACCCAGGCACTTCTGTATTTTGTTTAGATTTTTGTTGTTTGTAAGGAGGGAGAAGGACAGTGTCTCTTTTGAATATCCAGAGCCTGACACAGAGCCTGACAAAATGTAGTCAGTAAAACTTTGTTGATTGCTTAAATAAAGTGACTTATATTGATACTCATTCTGCTCTAAAAGCCAAGTAATTTTGCTCCTGAAAGAAAAATTGCTCCTAAGTCCATCTAAGAAGTATTCAGATATCCTTTAATAGGAAGAAAAAGCAAGCACATAATTTTTATTTTCTCACACATTATATTAAAATCATGTTCTTTGTATTAATACAGTGAGGCTTTGTGGGATTTAAATGAAGATCAACCTGTTCTATTTTGGTCTCTTCGGTACAAAGCCTATTTCTTAGCACAGACTCTTGAAAATGCATTTAATCTGTATAATCATGTTGCCTAATCAAGGACAAAAAGATTTTTTTAAATGATCCAAAATAAAATTAGGAAAGGTTCTTCATGTGATAGCTCAAAAATGAGTGAAATGCAAGAGTTTGACAGTTTTTTCAAGCCACTGTTGCACTGACATCTTCTCCATGCTGTCTAGCACAATGAACCCTTCTGAGTGAGAAATTCAGCATTTCTTTTTGAGAATCTCTCTATATTTTTACCCAGATGAAAAGTCCTGTCTCAGTAGGGAGGGCTGACTGTTCTAGGCTTTTATGAAAAGTGAAATGCAAGCCATTTGTGAGTTTATCTGTCTGCTGTGTCAGAGAATGGATAAAATGGATTCCAGCTGCTTAACTTAAACCCCAGGAGGTGACTCGGGACAGATACAGTCTGTCACTGTTATTTCCCCTTCTCCTCTTCCCTTAACCCAAGCCTTTCTAGATAGGTCCTCAAGGGTTACCTGGATTATTTTTCAGAATAAACACCATAGGTCAAATTCCAAATGGTTATTTGCAAGCCTTGAATGTAGGTAAAAGCAGAACTCCCTGTCTGGCTTTGGGATTTCACAAAAAAATAGTGGGTTTGTCTATTCATTTTTCTTTCTACATTGGGGTGATAAGCTAACCTACATCATTAGCATGTGGTGTGCTTGGAATCTCAAAGAAAATGTAGAATTCTGATGCGGAAGTTAAAATTCATCTTGTGCTATTTATATAAACATAAATGGAATTCCAGATTCCCTTAAGCCTTACTGGTAAGACTTCAAAAGGAAATGATCATAAGCTAAAGTGAAGAATGATGTTCTTAAAAGAATTACTTAGGGTGTGAATAATTACTTCACCTTGATGAGTGAAGCTGGGAAAATGTCCAAAATTAAAATGCATACAAAGTTTGTAGTTTTCACCTGGAAGCTGTTTTCAAACAAGTACATTCTACAATACATCTTCAATTATTTTAAGGAACAATATAGATGAGTCCTAGCATCATTGGGTTTCAGTCATTCCCTTCTTAAATCTGTCTTTGGGGTCTGTAGACTCCTTCATTTCAACCCTCCCATCTCTTCTCTAACCCTGTTTCCTTATATTTAGCAACTGGGCCCCCTGGGCTCCATGTTCTTTTCACTTGTTAAAAATCACAATTTTGGGGGACGCCTGGGCGGCTCAGTTGGTCAAGCGTCTGACTCTTGGTTTCAGCTCAGGTCATGATCTCACAGTTGGTGGGTTCAAGCCCTGCATCGAGCTCTGCACTGACAATGAGGAGCCTGTTTGGGATTCTCTCTCCCTCTCTTTCTCTCTGCCCCTCCCCCACTCACACTGTCTCTGTCTCTCTTTTAAAAATGTGGAAACTGAGTCACAAAGTGGTTAGTTGATTTATTAATATCATAAAGTTAGATTTAAGCCAAATTCTCATTTGAAAATTTTTATTTAAGGTTTATGTGTTCCCATATGGAATATGTTGCAAATAAACAATTCTAAGTTGTATCATGGCACATTGGTGCCATGGTGTTAGACCAGTTTGGTCTTTGAAATGATTGAGCTCTTCAAAATTTAGTTGTTGATCAGCAAAGTCTGGAGACTTCTAGCTTCCCTGGTTATTTTCAGCTTTGTTTTAAGCAAATGAACAAATACGTTTCCAGAGCTTTGTGTAATATGTGAAGAACATTTGAAAGAAATTAAGGACAGGAGCAGATAACTAAATGCTGAGATGCCAATTTAATGCTAAAATAATATAAATGGTGTATAAGCAAAGTTCTGGGCAAAGAAGTTCATACTTTTTAATATACATGGTCTATTGCCAGAGGGATAGATGGAATATTAACTAGAAAACAAAGGAAGTTACCTGCCATGTCAGAGAAGAAATATTTAGCTTTTTACTTGGAGAGTGAAATGTATCCAAAAGAAAGGCTAATATACCAGAGATCAATAAGCAGAAATCTCGGTGGCCTTCTGAGCTCTGGGTAGATTTATACAGGATCTGAAAATATCCAAATAGAAGCCCACCTGATTTTTTTTTCCCCAAATAGCTAACTATTCCAGCACTATTTCTCCATTTTTTATCCATTCACTAAAATGCCATAGTTACCGTTTGTCAAATACTTCTACTTGGATCTGTGCCCAAGCTCACTGTCCTGTTCCACTTGTAAAGCTATATTATCTAGTATTGTTAAGATGTTGTCTTAATTTTTGAACACTTGGGTATATTTGAAAATGTGAAAATGCAAATCTACCCTTATTATTCTTCTTTTCCAAAGAGTTATTTTTTTCTGTCTTGTCATTTTCATGTAAGTTTTCATTGTTTTCCAGTTTTAAGGAAAAATTCCATGGGAATTTTTATGGATTTACATTACATTTGTAACTTGAAGAGAACTGTCATCTTGGTAATATGCCTTCCCATGCAGCTGCATACATCCTTCTCCATTCATCCAAGCTTCCTTTTGGGTCTCATGAAGTTTTTTATGATACTTCATATAGTTTCAAAACACATCTGGTTAAATCAATTCACAGATGTTTTGTATTTCTGTTGCTTTTCTAATTGGCCTGCCTCTTCATATTCCTAACTTCATATTGGTGGTGTATTGAAACACGACTTTTTTTTGTATATAAATTTGGTAACTAGGTTAGCTACCATATTGAGTAGCTTCTCTGTGACATGTCATTTATCTTCCATTGCTGATATGATGAGTTTGAACATTGAGACCCATGCTCACTTATGGGAAGAACCAAGCCATCGTCTCTGTCTCCCGCCAAATCCAACTAGTCTCCACTTAGTCTTTAGCTTTCTGACTCACCTTCTCCCATTTCTCTGATCTGAACTTTGAGGCCATACCTTATGCCTGTTGGTGTTATGCAAGATTTCAGATTCTTCTTCAGAGCTGCAAGGCTGTAGGAAATTACGACTCTGCACTTAAAATCTTACATCCTAGACAAACAAGATAATTTTCCATAATACCAAATAAAGCTTTTAAAACTTCAGGGGCGCCTGGGTGGCTCAGTCAGTTAAGCATCCGACTTCAGCTCAGGTCATGACCTCATGGTTCATGAGGTCGAGTCCCACATCAGGCTCTGTGCTGACCACTTAGAGCCTGGAGCCTGCTTCCGATTCCGTTTCTCTTTTCTCTCTGCCTCTCCCCTGCTCGCGCTCTTTCTCTCTCCCAAATAAATAAACGTTAAAAAAAAAAAATTAAAAACCTTGTCACAAAATACCACAAATACAAACTTGTAAAACATTAACAGATTCTCTATTTTATCAGAAGAGGAAAAAATGAATAATAAAACAGTGAATAAAATGTATTTAATTGCTGGTACACCAGGCTGTGAATAAACTTGACATTCACAAATGAGTGCTCAATGTTAAGTTAGCAATCAGAGAAAACTCAGGGAGGAGGTAAGACTTAAGCGAGTGTCAGAGAAGGGGCAGGATTTTAAGAGAGAAGAGAGAAAGAAGATAAAAGAGCCTGCAGGTATCGGCCCCCCTTTGACCTTTCAAGTGGGTAGCTGGGGACTGGTTCTGCTAGAGGCCCTCATTCATTTCTAGAAGAGGCTATTGTTTCTCAGTGGTCAGGATCAGGTCATGCTGACTGCAGTTTGTCACATTTCACCTTATTTACTGTTTCTTGAATGAGTGTATAAAAACTAAGCAATGGTCTTGCAAGTAATCTTGAGAGGACTTAAAAAAATTCAAAATCTTAGACATGTGTCAGAGGCCCCAGGTAAACCTCCAGTGCACCCCTAAATCCACAGGGATCCCTGTAACCACTTTTTTTCTTCATGATCACTTTGTTTTCAGACAATCTTCCCAATCCTCCCAGCCCTGCACCCCTTTTCCCACCCCAACAAGAAATAAGATCTAATGAGAAATTATTGTATCATGTGTCATGTACGTATGGTTTTGAATAGCTCGCTATTTTCTTCATGGAAATCTTTTTTAAATTTATCTTCCTTAAATCGCTGGCTGGAACACTTAATTTCTTGACAGAAATGCAGAGTTAATTATCTGCTTAATGAAGTTAAAAGTCCAAAATACACTCCTTTATTTAAACAGAAAAGCTGGCTTACTTTGCCTAAAGACACAGTTCTGAACTACAGTTGTCTTCGTGAAGTTATAGCCCCATTTCTGAAGAATTGATCTTTGACATGTTCAAAGATAGATAAGGGAAAGAGAAGTTAATGCAGACATATCTAGGGGGATACACAGCACAGCATGGGATTCTTCTGTCATGAGAATCGCATTTGAAAAGACTCATTTCTTTTGCCTGAAGTGGAAAAGCGCAGAGGGAGAGATTAAAAATTGGTCTGTGTTGTATTTCTGGATATGACAAGCATCAGTTATTATCATGTCATTGTTCTTTCTCTTTGTTTGCTGTTGCAAAACAAATACTAAATGTTACTTGAGGATTATTTATTTTTTGCCAGAGTCCTTATTTGAATAGCATGTGCAAAAACAAGACAAATGTGGTGTTACACCTCTGCTTCCTGTGTGGCTGTGGGACGAGAGCACTTGTGTCCACATAGTATTGTCTGTCCCCCATAGAATGATTTATTTAATGATCTGACCATTGTGTACTAGCATGTGGCCTATAGGTCTCATAGCCCTACAAGGTTGTAGTATGGTCTGGAATCTCTGGTGTGGTTCAAAAGTGACATACTCCTAGGGTTTCTTCGGACTTGGACAAAATTAGGTTTGAACTTCTGTTATGGATCATATTCACTTTTTAAGAGTATCACCTGCCAAGTAGCCTAACTTCTGGCGGTATGGGAAGGAGACTGTTTTCTCTAATTATACACGTAGATGACCAAATACTGGCTGTGTGCTACTCTATGAGATTGAATGTCGACTCGGTCAACCTCTTAGCTTTTCTTTTTGAACCAAAATTATAATAATACTATAGCTGATATTTATTAATTACCACTTGCCGAAGACTGTACTAAATGCTTTTTAATCTTATTCAATCCTAATATTTTATTAGGTAGATTCTGCTTTGTTCCTTTAAGTATGTAAAGAAACTGAGGCCAAAAAAGTTAGCTAACTCCCTCAAGGTCAAAAATCTCATAAAAATGCCCTGTGAATTTCTTCCTAGACCTTCTAGGCTTGAAGCTAGGTTTGTAGCCAATTTCTTGAAAAGATAACAACAATCGTGGTTGGTTGGAGAGAAAAGAAAAAAATATTTTAGGACTTGTTGGTTGTAATAGTTATCTACTGCTCTGTAACAAATTTCTCCCTAAAGTAGCAATTAACTCATGCAGTTTATGAGAGTCAGGAATCTAAGGGTTGCTTAAGTGGCTGATTCTGACTCCGATTATCATGAAGTTATAGTTAGATTTTGAATTGAAAACTGCAAACATCTGAAGGTGCTTGAGGAATACTTCTTAGCAGCTATTGGCACAATCGGTTCCTCATCATGGAAATTCTCCACAAGGATGCCCCTGTGACAGGGCAGCTGGCTTTCTCCAGAGCAGGTCCTCATAAGGAGAGAAGGAGACAAAGAGAGACCAGCAAAGAGACAGAGACACTATGATGAGAGTGAGACTAAAGTTATAATATAACCATGGCAGTAACTTTGTCACTTCTATCACATTCTGTTCACTAGAAGAAAGTCCAGTCTGCACTCGGGAAAGAGGATTAAACTCGATTTCTACAAGGGCAGAATCAAAAAATATGTGTTCACATCTTTTTTTTTAATATGAAATTTATTGTCAAATTGCTTTCCATACAGTGTAGTGTGTTCATATCTTTAAAATCACCAATAGTAGTCAACTTTTAACTGTGTATGTGTGTGTTGAGATGGAGTGGTGGAAGGGAATCTTTATCTGCTTTTTTATCTTAATATCTACCTCCATTGAAAGAAGCCAAATTGATGTTTAAAACCAGCCTACATATCTGTTCCTTGTCTTAGCTGAATATTACAAATGCTGGAAAATAGAATCATGTATGTTTTATCTTTAGAAGGCTATCTCAACCCACATATACAAATGTATACATCATGAAATAGGTATCAATAGAGCTAAAACATGTGTAACAAGAGAATACATTTTTTGAGTTAATATTAAAGGTGGCTATTCTAAAAAGGCTTTTAAAGAAGTATTTCAAAAATATCAGCTTTCAGAAAAGATTCCAGTTTTTTAAATGACAGAAAATCCATGTCTCTTAGGAAAGGCTCAGTTCAGTCACTGATTCAGCAGAAATGCCATGCTGGGAAATGGAAAGGAATCCAAGTTTTGCAACGCAGTGCTCTCTAGAGGCTCACCCTAGAGCAGAATGGGTAACCCAGGACTATCTGCATTGTGGAGTTTGGAATAGATTTGATAGAAATGGTTCAAACTCGTTAGAGTAAGAATAGAAAATAGGAAAGCATCGCTTTGTCCTCCTAATCTGGAAAGTTATCAAGGAGTAAATACATGTAAGCAGTACGCCAAAGGATGGAGAACAGATCTATGGGCAGAGATTGATAGAATATAGTGGGACTGGAAGTCACTTTCAGGAAAACAAGTAACATAAACAAACACGAGAAACACAATGCATTCTCATGGAAATTTGGGAAGCACGGTGTTTTTGAAGCACTTTTGGATGCTTCAAAATACCCACTGTTTTGGATGCCAGTGGGTATTTGCTGAAAGGCAATTTGGGAAATTTAGAGTTTAATCATTAAGCAGCAGAGAGATACTGAAAATTTGACAGAATGGAGTTGGTCACGTGGGGATCAATTCGGTGAGCTCTTCTTTCAAACACTTATTTGATTTCCCAACTGTGACCTCAAAAATGAGGATAATGTTTACTTCAGACATAATATTGATCCTTATTCCTTGAAAGAAAAGTTGTGTATATTATGCCATTTTACGCGTATTTATGTGTATGTGAATCTGAATCATTTTTATGAATTCTATAAAGCACCACTATTTTCAACAAGCATTACTTATTCCACATTTAAAACAATATAATGGAACTAAGAATTTTTCTCATTTTTAAAAATGCCATTCTTGATCTCATTCTTTTTTGGTTATTAACAGTCAAAATGAATTAAGAAACACGAAGCTAGCGTTGCCAGCGTTGCCAGCGTTGTGTGTTTCCCTATTGGTGTATGTTTTTACACGATCCAGAAGTAGTGGACAAAGGCCAAGAATTTTTGGTTTTCAACAACAAACAAAACCACAGTGATGCAAAATGTCCAGAAAATATTTAAAGACTTTTCTTTGTTTTCTTGGGAATATCAAAATATATAGGTTATCACTCTTCCTCACATAGTCCTGTCATTTTTCTACATCATCTGAAAATCAATATTTCAATAAATTGTGGTAGGTGAGAGGTTAACTCACAGGTGTTATCTTGCTTATGAGAGAGAAATGTGTCTCGATTTATCTCATGATTCAGTCAACTATGAGCAATAATTATTCTAGCAAATGTTTGTTAACGTCGTGATTTCTGGCTTTTAAAAAAATTAAATCACTAAATATCCCACCTATCAAATATCCTTTATATATATATATATATATATATATATATATATATATATATACATATTATATATTATATATTACATATATATGTATCATATATATACAATGATGTACACACATATATGTATCATATATATAATATATATGATATGTATAATATATATATGTATACACATACATATGTGAATACGTATATATACACATACATACACACATACAATATTTAAAATAATAAATAAACATTATAAATGAAAAAGAAATCACCCATGTGGCTATCACCCAAATAAACGAGCCGTTCTTAGGTTTGGAAGGCAACAAAGATCTGAAGGGGACACACTCTTTAATCCCCATGGTCAAATCATTCTTCTGTTCGAACAATTTTAGCTCTTTAATATTGCTCTCACCCATTGTCTGTCTTCTCTCTCTACTCCTGTCTAGGCTGTGTGAGGCAGACCCGCCATGATTCTCACCGGGATCCTTTGCCACAGACACAGAGTTCATTATTCTGCTTCCAGTGTTGCCTGTGAATCACATTCCACCCTGCAGGATGAGAAATATTTTCCCCAAAATAAGATTTCCCCTTACCCTAAAACCTAAATGGCTAAAGCCTTGCAATGGGTCCCCATTGACCTCAGGAGAAAAGTTCTGATGCTTTGCCCAGGACACATAAGATCCAACGAAGCTGGGGCCCTCCTTGCCCACCAAGTACCCCTGCTCATCTCTGTAGTCCTCCTGTAGTCCACCTCTTGCCAGTTCTGGGTGACTTTTGTCCCAGCCATGCTTAGCTACTTACAGTTCTCTGAATCCCTCATGGTCTCTCCCCCGAGTGGGCCTTGCTATGTAGTGGTCCTTCTGAGTGGATGAATTCCTTTAACCTCCACAGATTCTTTCTCAGGGCTCCAGTTATCCACTTGCTTTTCATCTGGTTGGTCCTGTAACGTTTCTGGTGATGTTACAGGACTCTGCTTAAATGTCACTTCCCCCAGGAAGCCTTCCTTAACCCTCAAGAGGAGTTGTGTGCTCCCAAAGCATCTCTTGTATGTCCCCCTGCTTGCTCCTATCAATTCTTACGTACCTGTCACCCTCCTGTCTTGAAGTCTCTTATAGTGCTAGAGCTAGTTAAGCTACTCAGTATAATTTTTTGACTATATGTTCATTCACTGCAGAGGTGAGGTTATACTGTCGATCACTGCTGATCGTGAATCATCTGGAAGAGGAGAGGGACTCAGGGCCTGCAGTCCCAGTTCTGGGCAAGTTAGCCAAAGTAACTGCCCATTCTAAGGAACTAGGGAGAAGGCGAGGAGGGAACAGGTGTGCAGAATTTCCACCAAAAACCTGTTCATAAAATTTGGAATGATTGCGTGCCTAGGGAAGCGGCATAGTCTTTTTGAATTGACCAACTCTTGGAAAGATAACTATCCACCCCACCCAGCCTGCCTGGATTTCACTGGTGCCAGAGAAGTCAGGGTCCTCGGCAAGGGGCCAGATGTGTCTTGTGGCCAACTGGGGAAGACTGGAAAAAAGAAAGGAATTAGCAGTTTTAATCCTAGTTCTCACACAATTTTGTATTTTATAAATAATGCTATTTTTTTAAATTGTAGGCCAGCATCAAGTTTTCTCAAAGTTGGGTTTTTATTCCTTAGTCCATTATGTTGAGCTTGCCTTTAAAATGTGTTTGACTCTGACACATCTTCAGTTCACGATCTTCTGTTCTGACATTTTTAGAGCCGTAACCAAGATTATAATGTGGCAGAACATGGTAGGTGCAGGTGAGTAATATTTTTAGAGTTTCTTAGAAACAGAAGCCTCATTTTCATGCCAATAATGTAAAGAGCAAGGAGGAAAAAGACGTGGCATAAATATCATATCATATATATAAATTGGATTGATAATGTTTAGTTATGTTCTTAATGGATCCAAACACTTTTTCCCCCACATAAATATTTTTAGTGATTATTATAATGAGAGCCTGATTCCCACGGTACGTAAGGAAATACATAATGCTAGAAAATAAGGAAACCTACTTTTATTTCCTTGTCAGTTCTGCCTTTGAGTTCTGCATTGGTCACCCCTCTACAATAACATATGGAAAACTATCTTCCCCCAAACTGTGTAAATCGGGTTGTCTTCGGAGATGTCTCCAGAAAGAACAATTTTAGAATCAGGTAAAATTTGATTTGAATCCAAGTTCTGCTCCTTGCTAGCATATGCCCAAGTTAACCTCTGCACTGTCATTTCTTCATTTGCCAGATGCGAATAACTGTACCTCCCTCCCAAGGACATCGAGAGCACTAAATGAGACCACATATACAGGGTGTCTGTCACTACATGTGGCTCATAATAGGGAGTCAAGAGAGACTAGTTATCAGTTTACTTCTGGGACCTTTCCCAAGTTTCAGCCTTTGTTATTGGACAGAATTGCTGTGCATGTGGTTTGGAGCTTTATACAGATATGGGTTATTTCTTAGAACAACAATCAAAACATTTTGTTTCTACAAGGGCTAATCTAAATAAGATTTTGTTTAGGTTAGTCTTTCTACAAAGACTGATCTAAATAAACGTTTGGAATGTTGATCCTCCAAAGAAATTAAATACAAGTTTAGCGTTCTGAATTTTTTTTTAACGGATAGTGTGCTTCATTAAACTTTCCTTCGTTGCAAGGATCCGCATTCCAGCTGACTTACAAAAACCAAATGAAGAGTTGAAACGAATGGATTTGTTTCTAGGGGATCCTGTCTGGCGAGCGTAGAGGTACATCCCTATCTTTGAGTGACAGACCAAACTGTGGCTTATGGGCAGAGACATGATTGTATGGAGGTGCAGGTGTCTGTCAGTAGCAAAATTAGCAAAATCCAACAGAAATTAATTCATAACAATATAGGGGAACAACTGAAAAGGAAACACAGCTCCTAGTCAGCCATCTCCTTATTAATATGATCAAAACAGATCATCTGCAGCGACAGAACATATACTCCTACAGCCCCCTTGGAAGCACAAAGGAGGGATGTGGAACCTGCCTACCCACAGTTATAAATAGCTCCAGGAGCAGAATCCAGTGCCTCTGAATCCTGAAGAGATTCAGAGTTGCCTCAACACTGAGGTAACAGTCTTCTTTTGAAAAGCAATAAGCAAACAAAAAGTGTGGTTTGGAGAGGGTAACAGGCTTTCTCAGTCCAATTTAATAAACACACAAGAAGCACCTGCCAGGGTCAGGGTGTTGCCAGATGTCACGTGCCAAAAGAAACATAATATGGAACAAAAATTAGCCCTGCCCACCAATGAAGTGGTGTGATAAACTGTCTTGAGCATTGTTGTTACAGGCTCTTTTTCAGCTGGCAGACAAAGCAATTGTCGATTTGACAGAGAAACAGTAGGAAATGATGTGAACCCCTTCGCTACCCCACAAGGTTTAACGTAAAATAATCAGATCTTCAGCCTCTATGAGGAGGGAACTATGATGAGAAATGGTTCTGTGGCCACAGGAAAGAGGGTAGTGGCTGGAAGGGGCTGTTTTCTTTCTTATTCTCCACTTTCATCATGTTCCCCAGTTTCATCCAGTTCCCCCACATTACTCATTGTACCCAAAGTGTTAGGTAGCTACTCTGTGTTTTATGCAGCCTAAGAGACAGTTTGCAAATGAGTCTTAAAGAATGAGCAAATAGCAATAAAAGTCCCCTATTTCAGTTTCAAGCTGAATCCCTGGCAGCTCTTTATCTTCTGTCCCCACAGTTCTTGTGGGGATTGTTTGAGGAGGAGCTAGGATGCAAATTCACTGCAGATCCACTTCTGTGCAATTCTGAAATCCAGGAAGTTCTGAGAACGGAATGCTTTGGTTTTCTTGTTGTTTGGTCAGCTTAGCATCAAAATCCATTTGGTTATAAAACCTATTTTAATACTCAGGAGTATGCTGTAAAGGTATCAATATAGTCGTTACAGCATATTACCCCAGACTCTGCTGGGGGGTATTATATATGTGATGAATGTATTTTACGTGTGTGCGTGTATATCTCAGGTATCGCTTTCTAGATTCTGAAAAAGTCTGAATTTTTAAACACATCTAACCCTAAGAGTTTCAATGGCAGGTTGAATTAAGATGGATATGCCATAATATATGGCATGGTAAATAGATCTTCTAATTATTTTCAGACCATCAGATTGTATGCTTTAGCAATGCTGAAATGCAGTATTATCTTATGTTAATAAAACAACTACCAATTCTTTGAGAAGTTCATAGCACTTCAAAACTCAGCAGCATGCATCAGGCATGGACAAGTGAAAGTTGACCCCTGGGACTTTGGGGAAAGTATGGATGGATTTATTAACCTCTCAAAAATGATGCTCTTGTGAGACTAAACTAATTATGTTTGTGGCAAGTGTGCTGGCATGTAATGAATTAGGATTGCTTTCACTTGTAGGCTTAATTTACTAAGGAATCTGGAGCTGCCTTCTGAAAGTTACTGCTGACAGATGATTTAGATAGCTTTGAGAACAATCAGTCGGTTTAAAAAATATTCCTTTTTGTATTTACTGTTGCTACAGGATGTGATGCTTGTTTTTCTGTAGGCTCTGTATCCTGTGTAGTATTCTGTAGAATTTTCCTAGTCATGGACTATGCTCTCTTAGGAGGTGAAGAGTGTGGCCTCAACATGATATCTGACATCTGGAAAGTCTCTTTAATCGAACTGCAGTTGAGAAAAGCCCACCATCACACACTTAACTATGGAGTTGCACTTTAAGCAGATGGAAAAGCTAACTGCCAAGCCTGGGAGTTCTCTTTGAGAATAAGTTCAGATAGGAAGGAGTCAGGGTCTTACCCCAAGAGTCTGTCTGCTCTCACCCCTTCTTCCAGCCATTTCCACTTGGAGCCCCAAATCCAAATTGAAAATATAGCCTTGTCTTTAGACCTGGAGTAGTACCACTAATGGATTAATTACTGGTATCTCCCCCCCGCCCCACTTTGCCGAAATCAGAGATGATATTAACCATTTAGAAACCTATAAAACCACAGAGCCCTGAAAAACGAACAAATTCAGTACTGGGGGCGACCTAGAGCCGAACATTTCCTAGAAGGCCCCAAACTTGAATAGAAGCAGAGCTCCCAGGGCATTCTCTGCTGTGCCAAGTGGCTGAGCCCAGAGTACTGCTTGGACCATGCTGCTTTCATACTTCTGATCTCTTCTTGTGCTTGGTTCTTTGCCATCTTCCATGACCTCAGTATCTCCTACCCACATGACCTTGCTACACAGTCCAGTTAACTCTTATTAATAGGAATAGCTACTATTTAGTGAGCATTTAATACATATCAATCATTGAGAAAACTTTAACTCAACTTCTCTTTTAGCCCAACTGCGCCAAGACTGTCCCAGTTGAGCACCTGGCAAATTACAGGTGCTCGATCTAAGTTTTCACCACTCTCTTCACCTCCCCTAAGAGTTCATTTGGTTCATCTTGAGATTCCTTCATCTGGCACAACAAATATTCATGGAGTACTGAGTCTGCTTTAATTCTCAGCAGATGCCAAGATGGAATTGGGAATTCAAGAGATTCCCTGTGAAGGGAAAAGGGAAGAGGAAGCAGGAGTTGTGCGAAGAACCTTCAGACTGTGGTGCCGGTCTGACACCTGGACAGAAACATGAAAGTGGGGCAGGAAGAGCCACCAAGAAAGTCCTGACCAGGCCAGTAGGGAGCCCCACGTCAGGCAGAAATGGCTGAGTTCTTGAACTTTCCCTGTGCTCAATCAGTGGCTGGGAGTAGCCTATAGAGAAAGTGGCAGGAGGATTGCAGAGGAACCCTAAGGAGCAGCAGGTGGAACAGGTTCTGTTCTCAGGGAACCTCCACCTGCCACAAGAATGTGATCTGAGAGCACGGGCAAGGATTCAGGAATTCTTGAAACATCCACCTTCAAATACCCATTTCTCTTAAGTCTCGAAGACTTTTCAGTCCGTAAGAGTCCAGTGTTTACAAGTTTTTAAAAGCAGGTGTCTCTGGGAAGGAAAAGACCTAAAGCCTTTGTTATCTAATAACTTAGCAAAAGGTGGTTGAAGGCCTGATGAGAGTCAAAGGACAGGACCCACACTCTCTGAGCACCACATTAGTATTTAATGAGGTGCTGTGAAGGCACCCTCCCTCATCAGAAGAAATAAAAGCTTCCCTCTGCTTTTCTCTGAGAGTTTAGAGTTTCCATGTTTCATATTACAGACTCACTTTCTTCATTTAAATAAGAAAATAGTTGCTCAATAGGGAGGCAGCTGACTTCAATCCTTATATATTGGAACAGGAACATTCATGGATCATGTCAAATATCAGGATGCCTGGAGCAGAATGGCCATGACTCTGTGTGTTCTGCATCGCCCCATGTTGACATTTTTTGAGGTCATATGACAAGAAGGGTAGAGCATGATGAGAGAATTTCTTCACCTGCTGATAAAAAAAAGCAAGAAAGTCGTTCTTTTCTTTGCATTCAGCACTAGATAAAACAGTGAATACAGACCTAACCTGTTCTGGGATGAAAACTGAGACCAATGTTCCCACAGATTTGTGGAAAAAAACACAGAGGAGTTAATGGACTTAAAGTCATACTGTGAGTTAATGGCCAAGACTGTCCATAGAATCACATCCTCCATGAGCATCAAAAAAATATTACGTAGAACTGAGTAGAAATACTCAAACTAGTTCCTTCCGGTCCAATCACTAAACTGTTAACACAGAGCCTTTTGTGAGCATAATGAAGATTATCATTGTAACCTTCCAGGTACATGATTCTACATCTGTTGCCATGGCAAAGGAACAAAATCTAAGCTTCTGATTAAAATGAATCCTTTTGTTAAGAAATAATCAAGATTCCTATCAGAGTTTTATCACCGTCTTAGTCTTTTCATTTTTTATACTACCCGAAGCCTGAAGCTCAAAGTGCCTACTTGAAGTTTGCTTTTTATTGTTTACATAATAAGTGAATTAATTTTGTTCCGTCATTTCCTTGATACGTTTTAATAACATAAATGTACTTGAATCATTATGCTTATCTGAATGTTTTTATCTCAGGGATGACAACTAGATTGACGGATAGTGAGTATAACATATATTTGTTTCTTCTGGAATCTTAATTTTACATTTCAGTATTAAAGTTTTTGAGTGATTCCGTACAGAACACAAAAAACCTATCAAATATGAAAGAGGAATAGGAAATTATAAATAAAATCACTGTCAGCCTAGAGATACTAATTCCGGTATAGGCTTCCATAAATCCTTACCTGAAGGCTGTAAATGTTTCTGAGAAAAACCTGATGCTGATGTGATTTAAGTGTCTCTGCTCAAGAAATTATGCTGTCTTTTTGCTACTGTCCGCTTAAAGAGAAGTTCAGCTGCCATTTAGATGACGTATTTCCTCCTGTGTAATTGCTTATTTTCTGTTCTGAAAAGCTTTCCTTCCAACAGTGCTCTTAAGGGCGCGATTTTATAATCAAGAGCCTCTGCCCTTCATAGCCTCATGAGACTGGAACTTGCTGTTTCTCTCCAGAGATGCTTAACAATGAGTCAGGAATGATCAAGAGGCTTTCTGTGGCAGAAGGAAAAGGACACCTGTATTCTAGTCTAGTCTAGAAGAGGTGTGTGATTTCAAGCAAATTATCCTTAATATGTTTGAACCTCATTTTGAAAATGAGGAATTTAGACTCAGTGGTCCCTTCCAGCTCTATAATGCATAGTCTTTGATTGATTAGCTGATTGCTCATGAAATTTAGTGATTTTTGATACTGAATTTTGTTTTCCACATATCAGACTATATATACCCTGTTATTGTTGTTAAATATCTCTCTCATTCAAAATGAGACTTTTGAATAGTTACACACACTTAACTGATGTTGAGAATGCTCCCTATTTAATAAGCTCTATGTGTATTTAGTGTTTGGCTAGAACCTTGTTTGCACTCTTTATGTTTTGTGTGTGTTAATGTTACGTGTTTGTTGAATGAATGCTTTTTAATCTATACTACTGCAAAAGCAGGTGGTTTTATTTTATTTCCTTCTTTAATGCACCTTCACAAAGGGATATTCAGTAAATAAGAGGTACTCATATACACATTTTATCTTGTCCTTTTTTTTCCAAAGATTGGTCAGTGAGTTTGAAGATAAAGCTTTTGTTTTAAAAAAAAAAAAAAAAAAAAAAAAAAAAAAGACACTCGTGGTAAGAATCATTTGAAAACAGAGGTTTGGAAAAGTTTCTGTTTTTCTCAGGGTTCTCAAACTTTATTATTTTTACTTATTTATTGATGTATTTTACTGTGGTAAGAACACTTACCATGAGATCAGTCCTCTAAAACTTTTAAATGTACCATACATTATTATTGACTATAATTTCTAACATTATACAGCAGATCTCTAGAGTTATTCATCTTGCTTAACAGACTTAGAGCCTGTTGGTTAGTGACTCTCCATTTCACCTTCCCTACCAGCCCCTGGAAATCCCTGTTCTACTCTTTGATTCTTTGAATATGACTATTTTAGATACCTCATACAAATGGAATTATGCGGTCTTTATTTTTCCATGACCTGCTTCTTGTACTTACCATATTATCTTCAAGGTTCATTCATGTTGTCACATATTACAGAAGTTCCTCTTTTGTAAATTTAAGGCTGTATTCCATTGTCTGTATATACCACATTTTCTTTATGTAGTCATCTGTCGATGGATATTTAGGTCATTGCCATATCTTGGCTATTGTGAATAGTGCTGCAGTGAACATGGGAGTGTTCAAGGTCCAAATTCATTCTTTTTGATTGTGAATATCCAGTTTTCCCACCACTATTTGTTGAAGAAATACTTCATTCCCTATTGTGTATTCTTGTCCTCCTTGTCAAAGATCAGTTGATCAGATATGCATGGATTCACATCTGGGCTCTCTATTCTATTCCACTTTATGAATGCTTGTCTTATGCTAGCATCCTGTTTTGATTACTGTAATTCTTAAAGATACTTTGAAATGATGAGGTATGATGCCTCCACTTTTGTTGTACTTCAGCATTGCTTTGGCTGTTCAGGGTCTCCTGTGGTTCTATGTGAATTATAGGATTGTTCATTTTTGTAAAAAATATTCTTGGGATTTTGATAGAGATTACATTAAATATGTAGATCATTTTGGGTAGAATAGACATTTTCATATTAGTTCTTCTAACCCATGAACAGGAGATATCTTTCCATTTATTTGTATCTGCTTTAAAATTTCTTTAATCAGTATTTTCTACTTTTCAGTGTGCAAATCTTTAACCTTCTTGGTTAAATATCATATGACTTCACTCATATGAGGAATTTAAGGTATAAAACAGATGAACATAAGGGAAAGGAAGCAAAAAGAATATAAAAACAGGGAGGGGGACAAACCATAAGAGACCCTTAATTACAGAGAACAAGCTGGAGGGGGTTGCTGGAGGGGCTGTGGGTGGGGGGAGGGGCTACCTGGGTAAGGGGCATTAAGGAGCACTTTTTGGGATGAGCACTGGGTGTTATACATAGGGGATGAGTCACTGGAATCTACTTCTGAAAACATTATTGCACTATATGCTAACTAACTTGGATGTAATTCAAAAATTAAAAAAAAAAAAGATCATTCCTAAATATTTTATTCTCTTTGATAATATTTTAAATGGGATTATTTTCCTAACTTCCTTTTCTAATAGTGTATAGAAATGCAATTGATTTTTGTGTGCTGTTTTCATATTTTACCATCTTAGGGAGTTTGTGTTAGAACTAAAGAATTAGTTCTAACAGTATGTTTATGGAAGTTTTTATGGAAGTTTTGGGGCTTTCTATGTACATGATCATATGGTCTTCAAACAGGGGGAGTATTTTTTCTTTCTTTCTTTCTTTCTTTCTTTCTTTCTTTCTTTCTTTCTTTCTTTCT
>NC_064812.1:44719967-44875207 GCF_023721935.1 Panthera uncia | reverse complement strand
TCTTTCTTTCTTTCTTTCTTTCTTTCTTTCTTTCTTTCTTTCTTTCTGATTTGGATATTTTTCTTTCTTAATTGCTCTGGCTAGGACTTCCAGTACTATGTTGAATGGAAGTGGCAAGAGTGGGTATTCTTGCCTCGTCCCTGCTCTTAAAGGAAAAGCTTTTAGTTTTTCACCATTAAGTGTGATTTTAGCTGTGGGTTTTTCATGTATGGTCTTTATTATGTTGTGGAGTACTTGTATTTGTTGAGCATTTTTATCATGAAAGGATATTGAATCTATTCAAACTTTTTCTCAAATCTACTGAGATTATCATGTGATTTTTATCTTTTATTCTGTAATGTGGTATATTAATTGATTTTCCTGTTGAGCCACTCTTGCATTCCAGGGATAAATCCCACTCAGTCATGGTGTATGATCCTCTTAGTGTGCTGTTGGATTTGGTTTGCCAGTATTTTGGTGATGAGTTTGGCATTACATTCTTTAGGGCTATTGGTGTGTAGTTTTTCTTGTAGTATCCTTGTCTGGCTTTAGCATTAAAGCTGAATTTATAAAATTGGGAGTGTTCACTAGCCGTGAGTTTTCTGGAAGAGTTTAAGAAGTATTCATGTTAATTCTTCTTTAAATATTTGGTAGAATTCACCAGCAAAGCCATCCGGACCTGTGTCTGTCTTTGTTGAGAGGTGTTTGATTACTGATTCAATCTCCATACTAGTTATAGACCTGTTGAGAATGTCTATTTCATCATGATTATTCATAGTAGATTGTATGTTTCTAGAAATTTATCCATTTTTTCTAGGTTATCCAATTTGTTGGCATATATTCATAGTAGTCTCTTATGATCCTTTATATTTCTGTGACATCCATTATGTCTCTTCTTTATTTCTGGTTTTATTTGAGTCTTTCTCTCTCTCTCTCTCTCTCTCTCTCTCTCTCTCTTTCTCTCATCTAGCTAAGTGTTCATCACTTTTGTTTCTTTTCAGAAAACCATTTCTGAGTTTTGTTAATTTTCTATTATTTTGCTATCCTCTATTTCACTTATCTCTAATCTTTATTTTCTTTCTTCTGCTAAATTTAATCATAGCTTGTTCTTTTTCTAGCTCTTTGAAGTATAAAGTTAGGTTGTTTATTTGATATCTATCTTCTATGTAGATGTTTAGAACAACATATTTTCCTCTTAGAACTGCTTTTTTTTCACATTCCATAAGTTTTGGTATATTGTGTTTCTGTTTTCATTAGTCTCATTTTTTTTTTTTTTTAATTTCTACTTTGACCCACTGGTTATTCAGGAATGTGTTAAGTTGCACATATTTGTGAGTTTTCCAGTTTTTCTCCTGTTAATGATTTCCACCATTGGGGTTGGAAAAGGTACTTGATATGATTTCAATCTTTTTAAAATTATGACTTCTTTTATGGTCCAGCATATGATTTTCCCTGGAGAATATTTATGTGTTTGAGGAGACTGTGCATTCTCCTGATGTTGGATGGAATGTTCTGAATATGTCTGTATGTCCATTTGATCTATAGTGTGGTTCAGATCTTCTGGTTCCTTACTGTGTGAGTGTTCTGTCCATTTAGAAAGTGGGTTATTGAAGTGTCCTATTATTATGTTTTTGTCTATTTCTCCTTTCAGTTCTATCAGTGTTTACATTATATATTTAGGTGATCTGATGTTGAATGCATATACAATTTATAACTGTTATTTCTTTCTGGTGGATTGACTGTTTTATCATTGTATAATATCCTTTGTCTCTTGAGAGAATTTTTGAATTGAAGTTCACTTTGTGTGGTGTACGTGTACCCACTCCTCTCTTTAGGTTACCATTTCCCTGTAATATATTTTTCCATCTTCTCACTTTCAGCCTATGTGTGTCCTTAAAACTGAAATGAGTTTCCTATAGAGCAATTTGTGCATTTTGTTTTGTTTTGTTTTAATCCATTCAGGCATATTATGCGTTTTTATTAGGGAATTTAATCCATTTATATGTAAAGCAATCATTGATAGGGAAAGATTTACTATTGCCGTTTTGTTGTTTTCTGTTAGCCTTGTTCCTTTGTCTTGTCCTCTTGCTGTCTTCCCTTATATTTTTTTTTTTTTTACTTTTTTTTGGTATTAATAGGCTTTGCTTTCTCTTTTTCTTTGTGTAACATTTATAGGTATTATTTTTATGGCTATCTTAAGGCTTACATAAAACGTCTTATAATTATAGCAGTCTGTTTTAAAAAGATGAGTTTAATCACATACAAAAACTCTACACTTTAGCTTCTCCTCCCACCCACATGTTGTTACTGTCACAATTTATGTGCATTCATACTGTGTATCTTTTAATGTATTTTGGTTACAGTTCTATTGTAATACTTTCTCTTTTAACTTTTTTTTTCATTTTGCAGTGAGAATAATGTTTGTTGAGAGTGGTTCATTATAAACAATATATATATATATATATATATGTATATGTATATGTATATGTATATATATATAAACTCTCTGCAATGCAAAAAATCCCTTTTGTCCCTGTGTGGCTGCAGTGAACAAAACCACCCGTCCAGTGGGGCTTCGCTGGGCCCCTAGCATGTGGACAGGGGTCATGGGTGCCACATGCTATGGGCAGAAGTTCCTGAAGTCTGGGCTCTCTCCAGCCTTATTTTCATGCCATGTGCAAGAACACAACGTAGTGTGGTTTGCATCCTACCCCCATGACCCTCCCCCGGCAGATGGCACCAGCTCAGGCACAGGTAGCTTTCTTGTTAATCTGCCAGATGGGTGACCTCTAACTTGTGGCCTGCCCAGGGACTGAGTGTTTCTAAATGTCGCACGATGGACTGAGGTGCTATGACCACTCTCCTTGGAGGCCGCTCTCCATGACGGCCCCACCAGTCGTCCAAAGCTTCGCTTCCTCATTGCCTTCCTTGATGCATCCATTCTTACCACAATTTTAGCCAGACCCTTCCTGAGGACGCCCAAACCTCAGCTGCCACACATGGTGCTCCTGGGCATGACACCAGAGTTCCCTGGGATCTTGGGCCACCCAGCATCAAGGCAAAAGAGACGAGACCAGTCTGAAGGCAATGCTAGTCTCTGACACCAGGCTGGCTGACCTGTTAGCTAACCAGCTAATAGCGCCTCTGTCTCGGCCAAAGGCTGCATCTGGTGCCGAGGAGCGATTCGGCTGGGTGGTCTGACGGCCCTCATAAACAGAGCCCACCTCTGCCCCTCAGAGCAGCCGTGGTGGGGGGGGGGTGCCAGCCGGCTGGTGGGAGCAGATGCTGAGCATGGTTTGCTGTCCGGAGGGATGGCAGCTGCCGTGTGGCTCTTGGGGCAGCCTTGCTCCCTTGCCAATGACCGCTCACGAGGGGTGGGTGTCCTCAGCCCCTTTGGGAATGATCCATTTCCCTTAGTTTTTAGGTACAGACCTGCATTCAAGACCCAGCCCCACCACTGTCCTGGATATACTCTCCCCAGACTGATGGCCAGATTTTGTCTACAAGGTGAGGGGTCCTGGCACTCAGCCCACCAGCTGTGAGTCCCTTTCTCTTTGAAAGAGAACTTGGGCAGGCTTATCTGCCCTCTGAACAGAGATGTCCGTGGTTCTGAAGTCCCTGAATCTCACTATTATTGTCTTACTTGAGGGTGACCCTCACTCCCCACAAGCGAAAGCTTAAATCTCAAAAAAACCAACAACAACAACAAAAAACAAATAGTCCATGCTACGTGCAGTGCTGTGTGATCCTGGGCAGGTATCTCCCTTCTCTGTCAAGAAAAAAGAGACCCAGTGTTCTGTGCAAAATGTCCTGGCATGAACACTGGGGTGGGTGGGAGGCCACAGGCTATCCCCCCCACTGCCTCAGGAGTGCAGGCCCTAGCACCCCAGCACCTCCAGCACCGTGAGGCTTGGGGCTCCCCATACCCAGAGAATGGGCCCCACTGTCAGGGCTTAGGCTAGTGTCAGGAGGCCTCATGGGTTGGGGGGGGTGGATCTTTGGGACTCAAGTGGCTGTTCTTGGCCCTCAGTGTCAGGCATTCTCAGAGTACATTCAGCACTGCCAGCCAGGAAGAGCCAGGGCCCTGTCTCCTCCCCTCAGAGCCCTCCACCCTACAATGCTATAGTACCTGGAGGGTGCAGGGTGAGGTTCAGGGTCCTTTTGGCCTGAGGCCCAGCCCTCCTCAGGGCCCAGAGGCCTGACAACCAGCCACAGGAACTTGGGCCCACGGGGAGGCGGGAGGGAGTGGCAGCATTCACCAAAGGGCACAGGGAGGAGGTCTATAGCACTTCTGGGGGACAGGGGGGAGTCCCCCCTGGGAGGAGTCCCCAGCCCTGGGAGCCGGGGTTGGCTACACTGTCTTCAAACACACCGATGCCATCCTGACAGGCGGCTTCTCCAGGGCTCGGCACCCAGGTCTGTGGGGAGGCAATCTCAGGCTTCTCCACCTGGGTCTGGTTTGCAGGCAACAGAGGGGACTGTGGAGGTCCCCAGGGCATGGTTGGAGTCAGGCCTGGGGTCCCCGGGGAAGCTCAGATGCTCTGCGGTGGCCTCCAGCAACCAGCAGGTGTGCGGGGTAAGTGACGTGATGACACGCGCAACGCTGGTGGGCAAAGCAGGCACGCCTTGGGCTCCAAGACTTCCCTGGGGCTTTGTCACACGGGCTTATGTGCCATAAGTGGTTCTGGCTTCCTCGAAGTTACGGATGCTGGTGCTGCACATTTGGTCAGCACAGGCTGGGTTGTTGTAGAAGAGGCAGCCAGTGGCCCGGTTGTAGCCAGGCAGCACAGTGAAGCGGCCCTGGTGGTCAGGGGTCCGGCAGAAGCAGCGGCGGCCGCTGGGGGCGAAGCAGCGGTACGCGACAGGACCGGAGCCGAGGTCGCAGTGCAACACCCCAGAGTTCACCAGCACGATGGCCACGTGGCCCTGTGCCAGGTGCTCCTGGATATCCTGCACGCTCACTGTGCATTTTTCCACCGGCACCTTGCAGGCCTTGGCTTGTGCAAACACCTGGTTCACCCGGGCCTCCTCTGTGTCAAAGTGCTTCCTGTAGAAGGACTGGGTCTTGTAGCCCTTGTCAACGCCCAGGGTCTGCGTGCAGAAACGGTGCCTCACGCCAAAGTGGCGCATTAGGTAGGCCAGGTCAGTAGTCCAGATGCCCCTGGTTAGTCGCGGCTCCTGCAGGGCGCTCTCGAACTCACTGCCGCCCAGCTGGCCCAGGCACCGCAGCACCATCTTGGAGCAGGCCAGGCCGCAGTTCCAGGGGTAGAGCTGCTGGATGACGGGCGCGGACAGCCGCACAAAGTCTCCGGGTGCCAGCGGCGTCCCCTCTGCCTCCGCCCTCATAACCCGGGCCGCGCGGGGCGCCCGCTGCAGCTTCGGCTTTGACCAGGGAAGGAGTGGGGCCGGTGCATGTCAGGTTCCTCCGCCGCCACCACCGCCACTTGCTGGGGGGGCGGGGAAGAGAAGGCCTCTTTTAACGTTTATGCTAGAATTAAAAATGACTTACCTACCACTATTACAGTAATACAGCCTCCTGTATGCGACATTTACCTTTATTAGTGAGTCTCTAATGCTCTGCGGTTGCTACTTCGTGTTCTTTCATTTCAACTTGAATAACTGTTGTGGGAAGCCGTGGAGAAGTTGGAGCGCTAGATGCATGGAACACTCTTTCCCTCTTCAGGTGGAGGCTGAGAGCTGGGATTTTCATCCGCTCAGTCCGTGCCGAGCATGGCAGATGATCCATGGAGGATCTATTTCAGTTTTCACCAGGTAGCTAGGCTGTGCCAGGCCTGCCAGAGCGCCAAGACTGGCAAGACAGAAGCCAGTCCTTTGGGGAGTCCTCTTGCAAAGTTGCAGCGCTAGATACACAGACCAATCCTTTTACCTCTACTGAGAAAAGCTGTAAGCTAATCCTGATCATGTAGTGCTGTTCCAGGGCTAAGGACTCTGGCAAGAAAGCGTCCCCACCAGTGGCTTCAGTGAACCTGGTTTTATGTATGCCCAGGGTGCAGGAGACGTTGATTAGTTTTCAGATTTGCATGTGAGTTGTTGCTAAATCCTTGTCTATGCAAGGAGGAGGGCTCAAGGCTTCTTACTATGCCACCTTGCTAAGGTGACTCTCCTACTGATTCTTTCAAGAATAAAAAACCAGAGGGGTGCCTGGATGGCTCAGTCGGTTAAGCATCCTACTCTTGATTTCAGCACAGGCCATGATCTCATGGTTCATCAGATCAAGCCCCACATCGGCTTTGTGTGTGGCTGAGCTTCTGACTCTTGGTCTCAGCTCAGGTCATGATCTCACAGTTGGTGAGATCAAGCCTCTTGTCCGGCTCTGAGCTGACAGCCTGGAGCCTTCTTGGGATTCTCTCTCTCTCTCTCTCTCTCTCTCTCTCTTTCTCTCTCTCTCTCTCTTTCTCTCTCTCTCTCTCTCCCTCTCTCCTCCCCACTCCCCCTCTCCTACTTGGGCACCCCTCCTTTCAAAATAAATAAACTTAAAACACTGGATTGTGTGATTTTTTTAAATAAAGTTCATTTATTTATTTTTGAGAGAGAGTGAGAGAGAACATGAGCAGGGGAGGGGCAGAGAGAATCCCGAGCAAGCTCCATGCCATCAGTGCAGAGCCAGATGAGGGGCTTGATCTCACCAACCATGAGACCATGACCTGAGCTGAGATCAAGAGCCAGAAGCTCAACTGACTGAACCACCCAGATGCCCCTGCAGTCTCTTATTTCAAAGCCCATTCTATTTCTAATATGCCACAGTTGCCTGTTTCTTGAAATTTCATAGAAATTGCTCTGTACTAGACATATCACTAATGAGATATATGTAGAAAAGGAATAAATTGAATTATCTGCTTACAAATGCAAAGGGGTTTTCCTACTCTCTCCATGTGTGTATAATACACGCACATTATAGTTTATATTCTATGAATGTCCAAGCTTATCAATGGTCAAATATAAATTAAATTGAAACTCAAATATACGTTTATCAGTCAAAAAGTATAGTAATGCCCATTATTCAAAAACACAGGAAAATGAAGACTCTCAAACACAATAATGGGACTGCATGTGTTGGAAAATTTACAAAAAACTACAAAGAGTTGGTAATTTCACTCCTAGAAATTAGCTTAAGGAAATAATTAAGCATATGTGTAAAGCATCTTCATCACATAATTTCTAGTTTTTGTTACAAACAACCCAAGTGTCCAACAATATGGAATTGGATGAATAAATTATGAATATAATAGAAAATACCATTTAGCCATTAAAAATTATATTGGATAGGGTACCTGGGTGGCTCAGTTGGTTAAATGTCCCACTTCAGCTCAGGTCATGATCTCAATTTGTGAGTTCAAGCCCCACGTTGGGCTGTGCTGACAGCTCAGAGACTGGAGCCTGATTCAGATTCTGTGTCTCCTTCTCTCTCTGACCCTACCCTGCTCACATTCTGTCTTTCTCTCTCCTTCAAAAATAAATAAACATTAAATTTTTTTAAATATATATATTTCAAATGAGTATTTATAGGCATGAAAAGATATATGCATTTTAAGTACAAATATCTGATTAAAAATAAACGTATAATTGTTTTTAGAAAATAAACAGGGGCGCCTGGGTGGCTCAGTTGGTTAAATGTCTGACTTTGGCTGAGGTCATGATCTCATGGTTCATGAGTTTGAGCCCCGTGTCGGGCTCTGTGCTGACAGCTCAGAGCCTGGAGCCTGCTTCGGATTCTGTGTCTCCCTCTCTCTCTGCCCCTCCCCCACTCATACTCTGCCTATTTCTCTTGCTCTCAAAAATAAGACATTAAAAAAATTTTTTTAAAAAGAAAAGAAACAATATATTATAGCTATATTTAATAGCTTCAGGCATAATTTACATACCATAAAATTCACCGATAATAAGTGTATGGTTAAATAACTTTTAGTAAATTTATAGATTTGTACCACAACAATCCAGCTTTAGAATAATAATTTTTTCTAAGTTTTCATTTTAATTCCAGTATAGTTAACAGTGTTATGTTAATTTCAGATGTCTAATATAGTGATTCAACAATTCTATACATTACTCAGTGCTCATTATGATAAGTATGGTCTTTAATCCCCATCATCTATTTCACCCATCCTTCCACCCAACTCCCCTCTGCTACCTACTGGTTTGTGTTCTGTAGTTAAGAGTCTGTTTCTTGGTTTGTCTCTCGCTTTTTTTCTTTACTCATTTGTTTTATTTCTTAAATTCCACATATAAGTGAAATCATATGGTATTTGTATTTCTCTGACTTAATTTGCTTAGCATAATACTCTCTAGCTCCATTCATGATGTTGAAAATGGCAAGATTTCATTCTTTTTATGGTGGAGTAATATTCCATTTTACACACACACACACACACACACACACACCATATCTTCTATACCCATTCATCTATTGATGGACACTTGGGCTGCTTCCATATTTTGGCTATTGTGAGTAATGCTGCAATAAACATAAGGGTACATGTATCCCTTTGAATTAGTGCTTTTGTATTTTGGGGGTAAATACCCAGTAGTGGAATTATTGGATTATAGGGTAGTTCTATTTTTAACTTCTCAAAGAACTTCACTACTGTTTTCCACAGTTTACATTCCCAGCAACAGTGCACAAAGGTTCCTTTTCCTCCACATCCTCTCCAACACTTGTTATTTCTTGTGTTTTTGATTTTATCCCTCTGACAGGTGTGAGGCGATATCTCTTTGTGGTTTTGATTTGCATTTTCCTCATGATGAGTTATGTTGAGCATTTTTTCATATGTCAGTTGGCCTTCTAGATGTCTTCTTTGGAGAAATACCTGTTCATGTCTTCTGCCCAGTTTTTAATTGGAATATTTGTGTTTTTAGGTATTGAGTTTTAAAAAGTCTTTATATGTTTTGGATACTAATAATGCTTTATCTGATATGCCATTTGCAAATATGTTCTTTTGTTCATCAGAGACATTGGCCTGTAATTCTCTTTTTTGTGGTGTCTTTATCTGGTTTTGGTATTAGGGTAATGCTGGCCTCACAGAATGAATTTGGAGTATTTCCTTCCTCTTCCACTTTTTGGAACAGTTTGAGAAGAATAGGTATTAGCTCTTCTTTTAAATGTTTGGTAGAATTCACCTGGCAGCCATCTGGTCCAGGACTTTTGTTTATTGAAAGTTGATTACTGAATCAATTGTATTGCTGGTAATCGGTCTGTTCAAATTTTCTATTTCTTCCTGACTCAATTTTGGTAGCTTATGTGTTTCTAGGAATTTATCCATGTTTGCTTGTAATTTTTCATAACATTCCCTCACAATTGTCTGTATTTCTGTGGTGTTGGTTTTTATTTCTTCTCTTTCATTAGTGATTTGTTTGAGGTCTCTCTGTCTTTTTTTATGAGTCTGGCTAAAGTTTATCTTTAAAAAAATTTTTTAATGTTTATTTATTTTTAAGAGAGAGCAAGAGCCGGAGAGGGGCAGAGAGAGGGGGAGACAACAGAATCCAAAGTAGGCTCTGGGCTCGGAGTTGTCAGCACAGAGCCTGACATGGGGCTCAAACCCACAAACCATGAGATTATGACCTGAGCCAAAGTTAGATGCTTAAGTGACTGAGCCACTCAGGTGCCCCTGGACGAATTTTTTTCAATTTTGCTGATCTTTTTAAAGACCTAGCTACTGGTTATATTGATCTGTGCCATTGTTTTTTTGTTTTTTTGTTTTTGTTTTTTTGTTGTTTTTTTTAGTTTCTGTATCATTTATTTCTGCTCTGTTTTTTATTATTTCATTCCTTCTGCTTATTCTAGGTTTTGTTTGTTCTTTTTCTAGCTCCTTTAGGTGTAAGGTTGGATTATTTATTTGAGATTTTTCTTGTTCCTGAGGTAGTCCTGTATTGTTATAAACTTCCCTCTTAGAACTGCTTTTGCTGCCTCCCAAAGATTTTGGACCACTGGTTCCATGTAACTTTTTATGTCTTTTTTGATTTCTTGATTGACTCACTAATTGTTTATTTGCATGTAATTAACCTCCATGTATTTGTAGTCTTTACAGTTTTTTTCTTGTGGTTTATTTCTAATTTTATAGGCTGTGGTCATAAATGATGCATGGTATGACTTTGGTATTTTTGAATTTATTGTAACTTGTTTTGGTGATCTATTCTGGAGAATTTTCCATGTGTACTTGAAAAGTATGTGTATTTTGCTGTTTTAGGATGGAATGTTTTGAATGCATCTGTTAAGTCCCTCCGGTCCAGTGTGTCATTCAAAGCCACTGTTTTCCTTGTTGATTTTCTGTTAGGATGCTCTGTCCATTGATGTAAGTGGGATGTTAAAGTTCATTACTATTATTGTGTTACTATTGATTAGTTACTCTATGTTTATTAACTCTTTTATATATTTGGGTGCTTTCGTGTTGGGTGCATAAATATGTACAATTGTTATATCATTTTGTTTGATTGCCCTGTTTATTACTATTTGGTGCCCTTCTTTGTCTTTGGTAACAAGAGTTACCATCTTTGTTTTTAATGTTTATTTTATCTGATATAAATATTTCTACCATGGCTTTCTTTTCACATCCATTTACATAATAAGTGTTCCTCCATCTCCTCACTTTCAATCTGCAGGTGTCATTAGGTCTGAAACAAGTCTCTTGTAGGCAGCATATAGACGGGTCGTGGTTTTTTATCCACTTTGTTACCCAATGCCTTTTGATTAGAGCCTATAGTCCATTTACACTCAAAGTAGTTATTGATATATATTTATTGCCATTTTTAAAATTGTTTTGTTGCTTTTTTAAGCTTTTCTCTGTTCCTTTCTTCTCTTGCTTTCTTTCATGGTTTGTTGAGATTCCTTAATGATATACTTGGATTCCTTTCTCTTTATTCTTTGCATATCTATTGCTGGTTTTTTAATTTGTGGTTACCCGTTAGGTTTGTATATAACGTCTTCTGCATATAGCAGTCTATATGAAGTTGATGGTTTCTTAAGTTTGAACACATTCTTTATTCTTTTCCCCTCTATGTTTTAAGTAAATGGTTTCCTTTTTTACATTCTTTGATTTTATGAATCTGTTGACTGATTTTACAGAAATACTTATTTTTACTTCTTCCATGTCTCCTACTTTTCATATTCTCAGTTATAGTCTTTCCTTTTCACTCAAAGAGTACCCTTTAATATTTCTTATAAGGCTGATTTAGTGGTCATGAACTTCTTTAGTTTTTGTTTGTCTGAGAAAAACTTTATCTCTCCTTCTATTCTGAATAATAGCCTTGTTGGATATAGTATTTTTGGTTGCAGATTATAAGCACTTTGAATGTTATCATACCATTCCCTTCTGGCCTGCAATGTTTCTGCTGAAAAATCTGCTGATAGCTTTATGGGGTTTCCCTTGTATGTAACTGTCTTCTTTTCTCTTGCTAATTTTAAATTTTTTTCTTTCTCACTACTTTTTTCCATATTAATTACTATGTTTTGGTGTTGACCTTGTAGTGATTTCGTTGGAGGCTCTCTGTGCCTTCTGGATCTGAATATCTGTTTCATCAGATTAGGGAAGTTTTCAGATATTATTTCTTCAAATAAATTTTTACCCTCTTTTATATCTTCTTCTGGGATCCCTATGTTGGCAATAATATTATGCTTGATGGAGTCATTGAGTTCCCTAAGTCTATTGTCATTTAGCATAATTATTTTTTCTCTCACTTAGCTCGATTACTTTTTATTACTCGGTCTTCCAGGTCATTAATTCATTTCTCTGCTTCCCCTAGCCTTCCTCTATTCCATTAAATATACTTTTAACTTCAATTAGTATATTCTTCATTTCTGATTGATTCTTTTTTATCTCTGTGTTTAGCGTCTCACTAAGGTTCTTCACTCTTTTCTCGAGTCTAGTGAGTATCTTTATGACCATTATTTTAAGTTCTCTATTAGGCATATTACTTATCTCACTTTCACTTTGGCCCTTAGCCTCTAGCTGCAATTTTGTCTTTCCTTTCATTTGGAACATATTCCTCTGTCTCTGCATTTTGCCTAACAATCTGTGTCTGTCTCTGTTAGGAAAAGTTAGCTGTGCCTGTTGCTCTTGAAAGTAGTGGGCAGGGCAAGCACTTTTAAGAAGGTGGCACTGATCCTCTTCATAGGATAGGACCAGCCACTGTGAAGACCCAGCCAGCCAGGGTGCTCTACAAGGTGTGCGTGTGTAGGTGTGGAGTGCTGCAAGCTGCATGTGCTGGTCCTTTTCCCCCTGGGACATGCAGCTATTGAAGAGACCTGACCAGCTAGGCCACTCCACAAAGTGGGGGAATGAAGTGTAGTTTTAACGAGGTGTGTACATCCTCCTTGGGAGGTGGGGAGACAGGGTGTTGGCAAGGTTTGTGCCTATCTTCGGGGGGGGGGGGGACCCACAGAGTACCGAGATAGCTCTAGCTGGCAAGGGTGGAGTATAGGGTAAGCAAGTTAGGTAGTGAATGCCAGCACCATGCTGGGGGGCAGGGGAAGGAAATGGTGCCTGCCAGCTTTTTATTCCTGTAGAAGTCCCTCAGCAAACTCTGAGGTTAGTAACTAACTCTCCCTCCTGTGTACCCCAAGCATTTTTCAAGCTGCTGGTTCTGTGTAGAAGAGCTGTTTGTTGTGCTATCTCTTTAAGGGTGGGGACTCCACTTTCTGTGGCCCTCTGGGCTCTCCCAGAGCTGAGCCTCCTGATTTTTAAAGTTCTAGGTTCTAAGTATTGCTTGTTCTAAGAATTCACAGAACTCGGCCCCACTGATTTCCAAAGCAGATGCTGTGGGAATTCTTCTTCCCTGTGCAGGCTCCCCAGTGTGATAGTCTGTTTCTTGCCCCTCTCTGTGCCCATTGCTCCCTCCCTCAGGTGGCCAGAATAGCTCCCCACTGTATACTCCCTACCCTCTTCATCGTGGCTTCTTCCCTACATTTAGTTCGGGAGTTTGTTCTGCCAGCATTCGGATTGTTTTCCTGGTTATTTGCACTGATGTGAGTGTTATTTAGTTTTATCTGTGGGACGAGGTGAGTTTAGGGTCCTTCTACTCTGCCATATTCCCTGGAAGTCCTAGAATAATCATTTTAACATCTTACATTGTCTATCTGTATTTTCTGATTTATAGTGACCAAATTGTCACATTAAAAGTGAAAGTTATTTATCTTTTTAATTTAAAGTTTTAATATTGCTGTGTCTACAGAAAACGCGTCCTAACTTTTAAGCAACTTTAGCCTATACATGTAGGTTTGCATGATAAGAGTCAACAGGTTTTTAAAGTAAAGTTGGTTTTTGTTAATTTTTTTCTCATCGACCAATTATTATTCATGAACAAAAAAGTCAAAATTCACCTACAAGGTTATATGACCTTAAGACCTTACTTAATTTTTGATAAGTTTGTGAGGCTTACATAAAGTAATTTGTAGAAAGTAATTAGCGACATCTGTTATGGCAATACTGGAGTAATAGTTCCTTGAAAAATCCTCTTATTTATACGAAATAAAAATGATGGACACAATATGCTTTTTTAATTCATAAATGTGTCAATTACCTGGAAAGAAAGTAAAGGTTCCTGATAGGCCAATATCTAAGTGAAAGACGGACCTCAAAGAAATAAGCAGTTCTGGGAAGCTGGCTTTAACCCAGTGACCTTTTATTTGACTTTTTGAGACTTAAAGAACAGGATGAGAAAGGGAGAAAGCCTAGCCATGCTCCCAAGGAGGCTGCCCAAGAAGAGACCCATTTGCATGTTAAGAATCCCAATAAGAGACTAACTACATAAACTTGGAACCCAAAGAGTTTCACTCTTTACAACAAGGAAAATTACCTCTAATTATCCTCCGCACTGAATAAACAAAGGGTAGCTGAGAATTATAACTACAAGTCAGCCCTCGTGAATTTTCAAGCCACATTTAAACTTCCTGTGTAGTGGGGTGTAGTGGGAGTAGCCTCAAGCCAAGAATTTAATTTAAAATTATTACAAAATAAGGTACCCCTAGGAACTAGACAAAAATAAAATCAAAAATCCTCTTTTAATCTTCTTTTAATCTTGTCCAATAAGTTTCAAAGATTAATCTTGCAAATAATCTGTAGCGATATTATAAAAATGTTTCAACTCATAGTCCAAAACTGTATACACTGAAAATATCAGGGAATAAATATATTAATATATTCATATAAATTTATGGTGGGGTTAAAAATGTGAGAAATTGGGCAAGATTATACAAAAAAGACCAAGAAATTTTGAGAAAGAACCAAAACAATTGGTATGAGTGAAGTACATATAATAACTGCAATTAAAACATCAGGATACCAGTTTAAAAGTAGATTAGATACAGTGGGAAAGAGAATAAGGGAACTTGAAGATAGAATGGAAGATATCACACAGAATATGGTTCAAAGAGACAAAAATCTAGAAAATATGAGATTAAGAGACAAAGAATTGAGTGAGAAGTTAAAACATAGAATCATCATTCTAGGAGGAATGAATAAGACAGTTCAGCAAGAAAAAATCAATGTAAACCAGAAATTGTATATCTTCAAACCAATAGAAGATCTGTAGAAATCTAACTTGTGATAGTTTGGCAAAAAAAGTATGGAAAAAGAGTAAAGATTTAACAGGTTTTTTATATTAGAAAATGTAACTTTGGCATAGCGTAGGATTTCATAAACAAGATTTAGAACACAGGAATATATCTAGAATATGGTATAACTGATCACTTTCACTTTAATATATTCAAGAAGATCTATACTTCAAAAGATAGCACTGAGAGGGAGACAGCCAAAGCATAAGAGACTCTTAAAAAACTGAGAACAAACTGAGAGTTGATGGGGGGTGGGAGGGAGGGGAGGGTGGGTGATGGGTATTGAGGAGGGCACCTTTTGGGATGAGCACTGGGTGTTGTGGGGAAACCAATTTGACAATAAATTTCATAGTTTAAAAAATGTGAAAACTGAAAACCAAAACAAACAAACAAAAAAAACCTGAGACTAAACTTAGGGCTAATGAGGGGTGGGAGGGAGGGGAAAGTGGGTGATGGGCATTGAGGAGGGCACCTGTTGGGATGAGCACTGGGTGTCGTATGGAAACCAATTTGACAATAAATTTCACATTAAAAAAAAAAAAAAGATAGCACTTAGAATTTGAAAAAAAAACAAAAAGCAGGAGAATGTATTTGTAAAACTCAGCTATCAAAGGACTAGTATCAAGAACATTTAAAGATGTTCTGTAAATCAATAAGGAAAAATAAGAACATATCATAGAAAAAATAAGGCAAAAATACAGGACCAGTAACTTTAAAAGGGAGCCGGGGAAAGTCCAATATAGCCTGTGAAAAATTGTGAAGGTCCAATATAGCCTTTATTTGCTGAAAGTCTAAAATGAAATTTCAGATGGTTTGTCTAAGCTAGTGGAGGACTTTAAGAGACCCATGAAAAATATTGGTCACTTGCACCCTGGAGTTTAAGGGACTTTGGGAGAGATTCACCATTTACTTGTGGTGAATTCTAAAAACGAGAGCCGATGATTGGAATTTCCTCTGCCTTGTGGCAGATAGAAGAGCACATCTACTGGTGTAACAGCTGCATGTCCAGAGGGAGCTGGAACAAGGATTTATTCATGCTGTTTCAGCTGTAGGTTCCTCAGGAGGGAAGAGAAAATAAAATATTAGTACTTTGGTTATTTAAGAAGTTTTATTATATTGCATTCAAGTGCTGATATCTCTTTTATTTATTCTGCTTGGCATCTGCTATGATTCCAGAATCTGAGATGTCATACCCTGGTTCAGTGCTGCAAAATTTTCGGCTGTTGCCTCTTTTCAGTTTTCTTTGCCCACCTATTAGAATTGTGTAGAAAGTTAGATCCTTTCCCTTTCTCTGTCTCTTTTATTGCATATTGTCCATCTTTGTGCTTCAATTTAGTAATTACTTCAGATTTATATTCTAATTCCCTAATTCTCTCCTTCTCTGTATCTAATCTCATATTTAACCTATCCATTGAGTATTTAATTCCTTTTTTCAAAGTTCTTTCTTGCTTCCTTTGAAATCTGCCTGCCTTCCTGTTATAATCTCTCTTTCCTTTCTCATGTTTCAACTACTTTTTTTTTTTAATTTCTTTGATCATTGAAGCATGTTTCTGGTCTTTTTTAGGATTCTTTTTTTCTTTGTGCAATATGGATACATGGTTAGACTGAAATTTTTTCAGCTGTGAATTCATACTTGTATGATTAAATCTTTGGGTATTCTGAGAAATCTGGTTTGATAATGTATTTCCTAAACAGAGAATATATTTTTTATGATAGGTGGCCCAGGATATTACTAATACAGAAGTACTTTAAATTAATCTCTCAGTTTAGGGATCTCCTGGATCCTGCAGGTAGAGATATTGAACTTCAGACTCTAATGTGGACTAGCTTTGGTTATAAGTTTTCAAGAATTTTTTGTGTTCATAGCTAAGCCTGAGACAAAATGTCGTCTTCCTTTGTTTATGGGCAATAATGATCACTTCTGTGTTCCAATTCCAACCCTCCACCTTGACTCATCTCCTCCCCAAAATTATTACAATCTGAAACTTGAAGCTTCTGGCTACAGAAATGCTTACAGTACAGCAAGGATTTCAGTGCTAGATTATAGTCTGTGGGTGTTTCCTGTTCATAGTATGTGTATCTGTTTCCTGTTCATTGTGGGCACTGTTGGGTTTTTTCTTACTTTCTTAGAAGCTTGGCTATACTTTTGAAATATTTGTCATACTTTTAATAATTTTGTAAAAGAAGTATTTTTTAGGAAATTTAACAAGTTCTGTTGCCAAAAGCAGAGCTTCCAGTAAATTTTTTAATGTACTACCTTCCAATTTACCAGTTTGAAAATAAGATATTCAGAATTGATTGTAAGTAATCTGTATAATCA
This sequence comes from Panthera uncia, assembly GCF_023721935.1. NCBI lineage: Eukaryota > Metazoa > Chordata > Mammalia > Carnivora > Felidae > Panthera > Panthera uncia. The sequence continues at coordinate 44,858,345 of NC_064812.1, read as the reverse complement.
TCTAGAAGACTTTTTTTTAGAAAAGAGGATCTAGGTAGGTTTTTATAATCCATTGTTCTGTTATGTGTGTTTCCTGTATAGTTCCCCATATATTTTTAATCATCTAGGAATCAGGGGGTCTTTATTATTTGAAATCCACCTAGGGTGTGCATATGTATCAGCAAGTTGCATTATTTTAGTGACCTTATACCCTAGAAACACTTCTACCATGAATGCCTAACTTATTCCTCTGGATGCTTATGAAGATTTCAACTAAGCCTGTCTAGATGTTTCTAAAGCAAGCCAGGAGACTTTGCCACAAACCCAGTTTTAAGAAAGGTAAGTCGTGGCTGTGATTTCAACCTGTAGCCAGTTCCTTCTTGCATTGACCGTTTTCTTGACTCTGTAGCAGAAATGTTCAGTGTTGTCTCTCAGTATAATATCTTTAAAATGTGAAAGACATAACAGGATGAAACTAAGGTACAAAGAGATCATCTGTATTCTTGTTGTTAGTCATTACCATATTGAAATGTGGCAAAACCCTGTATTTCATCAATCCCTAAGATGTGTATCTTTTCATTTTTTAATATCTATGCAGTTGGGATACAAGCTTGCACTTGATGGTATAACACTGAATTACAGATATTTTTATTTCCTAGTGGTGTACAAAATACAAAAAAAAAAGATGCATGTTATAATTAATGACACTTCATATTTAATGAAATACAACATTTGTAATTATTTCAGTCCCACTGGTGAAAATACTTGCCTATTTATTATTCTGAAGAAGTGATCTATTACCAGTGATATTTCTTCCTTTACAAAAAGTTACTGGAATGTTTTGGTATTCTATTCATAAGTGAGCCACAAATGCAAATGAAATCCAAAAATGTGTCAGTACTCATATATATTAAGCATCTACTATTTCCCATATATTCTGTTTGTAAATGCTCCTAATATTTTAAAACTCTTTTTTCCTCTGTCATAGAGTTTGTTTAGACCAAAGATAAAGATATTATGTCTTTGAAAGCTGAAAGATCACAAGTGACGTTTGAAGATGTATTTGTCTCTGAAAAATTCAGTAACTTAGACATACTAACTCCACATATTTTAAGATTGTGGTTAAAATAGAACTATCCATCTGACACATAACACTGTTTAGAAGGAGTCAGATTACAAGTGCATGTTACCCTTGAGGTATTACATGTGCTTAAAAAGGATATTCAACGAAAAGCGTGTGAGTTATAAGGTAGAAAGCAGCATATTTATGGGGAAGAAATTTTAATGATCTTTTATTAACAACATCAACAAACATAAATTTAGCCCAAATCATGTGTAAATATAGCTCTGTGCTCTTCATACTGAAAAATTTAACATTTGGTTCTATGTTACACTCCAGAAAAATACAGGCTAGCAGTTGAGCAGATAGTGTATGAGAGGTGATAAAAATTACTAATTTGGAAGTGTTTACAGATTTTCTTGTCCTGGTGCCTGCCAAAGACTTCTGTATTTTATAGACCTTATCTTTCTACTCCCACAGTCTCTCAAAAATATGAGGCTAGTGTATCTCTACCAGGCTGGTTCCTACACATATCTTACCTTTTATAAAAATAAAATGAAAAGGAGGAAAGTCACAAAAAAAACATGTAGAACCTAATGATTATAGGCAAACACTCTTTAAACCCCCACCCAGATCAAAACCCAAACCTACCAGCCGCCTCCCCCCCCCAGAACTTCCATGTGCCTTGTCCCAATTGTCTTCTCTCCACCTGGATATAACGACCAAACAGATTTCCTCTAGTAATCATTCCCTTGCATGGTGTTATGGTTTCATCACACTGATATTCGTCTCTAAAATCTTTAGTTTAGTTGTGCCCATTTTAATGTGTGTTAACATCTCTTTGAATTTACAGATAACCCTGCAATTCTTTAGAGAGGTACTCATAGTCTAGATTTTGCTGATTGCCTTCTCATGGTGCAGTTCACTTTCTTCTGACATAAAAATGTTGCTTTTGGAAAGTCTCACGGTGATCCAGTTTTGGATGGTTTTTTTTTTAATGTTGTTTAATGTTTATTTTTGAGAGAGAGCAAGAGAGAGAGAGAACAAGCGGGGGAGAAGAAGACAGAGCGGGAGACCCAGAATCCAAAGCAGGCTTCAGGCTCCAAGCTGTCAACACACAGCCTGATGTGGGGCTTGAACCCACGAACTGTGAGATCATGACCCAAGCCAAAGTCAGTCACTTAACCAACTGAGCCACCCAGGTGCCCTGGGTTTGTTTGTTTTTTTTTAACCCCACAAGTCATTTGCTCTTTATGTCTAAGTGTGCAAAGAATTTGTTTCTTTGGCTTTTAAAGCCCAATAATTTTATAGAAATGTGCCTTGATGTTTGTTCTGAGCTAATATTTTTAGGTATATGGTGTGCTTTGGTCAATCTAAAATTCTCAATAGGCAGGAATTAATAAGCAAAAGCATTTATTTGGGAACAAAGAATTGCCATTTGGGGTATACAGATTTGGGTAGCAATCCAAATAGTGTCCCCTAGGGAACAAGATTCAGGGATTTTTAATGACAAAATGATAATGCCCTTATAAGTTGTTTACAAAGAATTTTGATTGATGTTGGGTACAGAACACTAATCTTACCTAAACGTAATTAGTTGCTAAGGCTATCACTAAGCAAAAGTCTCATACAGTGGCAAGTTATAGGTGTTCTTGCAGAATCCTCGATTATCTGTGGTTTGGCCCAGTTCAAAAGTTCATGGTTCCGCCTATGAGATGGTATGCATAAGGCTCACCTCCTTATTGATCTTCCGCTTCCATTTTACAACCCTTGACATCCATGACTTCATTTTATTTCACCTTTCACACTTTGAATATCTAATTTCAAGTCTTCATATTTCAGAAAAGCATTCTTAGGGTGCCTGGGTGGCTCAATCAGTTAAGCATCTGACTCTTGATATCAGTTTAGGTCATAATCTCGCAGTCATGATATCAAGCCCTGAGTCAGACTCTGTTCTGACAGAGTGGAACCTGCTTGGGATTCTTTCTCTCCCCATCTCTCTGCCCCTCCCCAACTCATGCTTGCTCTCTCTCAAAAAAAAAAAACAAAATAATTAAAGCATTTTTGAATAATAGAGTCTAGTGTTGGCACTGTTCCTATAATGGTTTCGGTACTTCTTTAAGAACTCTAGGGGCACCTGGGTGGCTCAGTTGGTTGAGTGTCCAACTTCGACTCAGGTCACGGTTCATGAGTTTGAGCCCTACTTAGGGCTCTGTGCTGATAGCTCAGAGCCTGGAAGCTGCTTCGGATTCTGTGTCTCTGTCTCTCTCTGCCCCTCCCCCGCTCATATTCTCTCTCTCTCTCTCTCTCTCTCTCTCTCTCTCTCTCTCTCTCTCAAAAGCAAATAACCATTAAAGAAATTAAAAAAAAAAAGAACTCTATTATAGTGTGTTGAGTATTCTTTGTCTTCAATATTTGTCATTTTTTCTCCAGTCTTTTTGCTTTTCCTTATTTCCTTTTGATTTTTAAAAAACTGCCTCCTTTTTATTTTTATTTATTAAGGTATTATCTGTTATGTTTATGTGTTCTTGTGTTCCTTCTAATTTAGACTTAATTTCTGAAATAATTTTCTTCTGTGTCTAATTCTTTTCTGAATTTTGTCACCTTGTTTCTGAGATAATCTGATTCCTGTTGTTCTTTCATTTTTTCAGTTTCTTTTCTCCATTCTTTTCTCATTTTAAAATACTTAGATATACTTTTCATCTGTTTTGTGAACTTTGTCTTTCTGGTGTGCTTTCATTGTCTGCAGTAATGGTGTTCTGCTCTTTAATTTCCATTTTCTTATAATACATTATATAAAATTGAACCTTAATACTTTTCTGTATCCCACTTTAAAAAATATTAATTTTCCTGAATTTTTAAAAGATGCCTATGTACATAATACTTTTTCTGGTTTCACAGAGCTCCTTTGTCAGAGGCTGTCTTGTAGTATTGAAAAAATTTAGTGACTTTCCCTCTGAGAGTTCCTGGCTCTGTTACTCTTCCCTCCTTTTAAGTGAATCTTCTTTTCTTTAAAATCTCTGTGACCCTGTCCTGCTCAGCTTTGATTTGACTCCCCACAGTTTCCCTTCAATGTGGGGCCCTCCTAGCTTACAGTATTAGCTAGTTGATTTTAAGAGTCCACGGGTCCTCCACGGTTCCAGCCCTATAGGCTTTACTAGGATATTTATGTTCACCCACTTTTGGATAAAACTCTTTCCAGGTTTAGCTGATGTTCTCAAGTCAGCTAATTATGCTTTCTAGTGAATATTTGTTAGCTGTCTTGGAGTCCTTTTGTCCTCGGGTCTGTCACACAGCCCATTACTTCCCTTTGTTTCTTCCTGTATACCCAGTGGTACCATGACGTGCAGATTTTGTATCTGTCAGTGATTTTATTCTTACCCACTTGTAATCTGAGTTTCATGATAATCCCTTCAAATCTAGTTTTGTTGTATTTGTTGGTGGTGGGGGTTTTGTTGTTGTTCTTATCTGTTCTTATCTGCCTTTGTGAGTGGATTCCAGGAGTTTCAAAAGCTATGCCACCAATGTGGCCATCTTCCCCAAATCCTCCTGTTATGATTTTTCTAGGTTCTACACTTCTGTGATGCAGAATAAGGGAATTGGCCCAGGTGACTAGGTGGTGGTTTATGGTGGCTTCACCCATATATATACAAAGATCTGGGGGAGAAAAAGGGAAAAGGAAATAAAATCAGGTTAGAGACTGAAAAGGAATTTTGAAGAGGTTCTGGAAAATGAAATGATCTGGAAGAGGATATGGCTTAAAGAATTCAGAGGTTATAAATAGGAATGCAAGAAGTTGGGTCCCCTGTGCTATCCTTGATGAGAAATAAATCAAGAATAGAAACACTTTTTAATTTCTTTTGCAGGTGAACTTCACATTTTGTTTTGTTTTGTTGGTTGGTTGGCTTTTGTGGTTTTTTTCTTCTAAGATTTTATTTAAATTCAAATTAGTTGACATGTAGTATTGGCTTCAGGAGTAGTTTGAGTGTTTGTTTTCTGTTGTTAAGAGTCTCTGATGGTTTGCTTGCCTCTGTTTTTTCCCCCTTCCCTTATCTTCATCTGTTTTGTTTCTTAAATTCCAAATGAGTAAAATCAAATGGTAATTGTCTTTCTCTGACTGACCTCTTTTGCTTAGCATAATACACTCTAGCTCCATCCACATTGTTGCAAATGGCAAGATTTCATTCTTTTTGGTGGCTGAGTAATGTATACCACACCTTTATCCATTAATCAGTTGATGGATATTTTGGGCTCTTTCCATGATTTGGCTATTGTTGATAATGCTGCTATAAATACTGGGGTGCATGTGTCCCTTGATATTTGTATATCCTTTGGATAAATAGGTAGTACTGCAATTTCTGGGTCATAGGGTAGTTAGATTTTTAATTTTTTTAAATAGTTTATTGTAAAGTTAGCTAACATACAGTGTATACAGTGTAGTCTTGGCTTTGGCAGTGATTCCTATGGTTCACCACTTACATACAGCACCCAGTGCTCATCCCAACAAATGTCCTCCTCAATGGCCATCTCCCATTTTCCCTGAACCCCCAGTCCCATCAACCCTCAGTTCTTTGTATTTAAGAGTCTCTTATGGTTTGCCTCCCTCTCTATTTGCAACTTATTTTTCCTTCCCTTCCCCTATGTCTTATGTTAAGTTTCTCAAATTCCAGATATGAGTAAAAACATATAATACCTGTCTTTTTCTGACTTATTTCACTTGGCATAATACACTCCAGCTCCATCCACATTGTTGCAAATGGCAAGATTTGATTCTTTTTCATCACTGAGTAGTATTCCATTGTATGTATATACCACTTCTTTATCCATTCATTATCTGAGTGACATTTGGGCTCTTTCCATAATTTGGTTATTGTTGGTAGTGCTACTATAAACATTGTGATATATGTGCCCCTACAAATCAGCACTCCTGTAGCCTTGGGATAAATTCCTAGTAGTGCTATGGCTAGGTCGTAGGATAATTCTATTTTTAATTTTTCGAGGAACCTCCACACTGTTTTCCAGAGTGGCTGCACCAGTTTGCATTCCCGCCAACAGTGCAAGAGGGTTCCCATTTCTCCACATCCTCGGCAACATCTGTTGTTTCCTGAGTTGTTAATTTTAGCCATCTAACTGATGTGAGGTGGTATCTCATTGTGGTTTTGCTTTGTATTTCCCTGATGATGAGGGATGCTGAGCATCTTTTCATGTGTCTGTTAGCCATCTGGATGTCTTCTTTGGAAAAGTGTCTATTCATGTCTTCTACCCATTTCTTCACTGGTTTGTTTTTCAGGTGTTGAGTTCAATAAATTCTTTATAGATTTTGGATACTAACCCTTTATCTGATGTGTCATTTGCAAGTATCTTCTCCCATTCCATCAATTACCTTTTAGTTTTGTTAACTGTTTCCTTTGCTGTGCAGAAGCCATTTATTTTGATGAGGTCCCAGTAGTTCACTTTTGCTTTTGTTTTCCCTGCCTACAGTGATGCATCTAGTAAGAAGTTGCTCCAACCCATGTCAAAGATGTTGCTGCCTGTTTTCTTCTCTAGGATTTTGATGGTTTCCTGTCTCATATTTAGGTCTTTCACCATTTGGAATTTGTTTTTGTGTATGATTTAAGAAGTGGTCCAGTTTCATTCTGCATATCACTGTCCAGTTTCTCTAACACCATTTGTTGAAGAGACTGTCTTTGTTCCATTCTTTCCTGCTTTGCCAAAGATTGATTGACCTTATAGTCGTGGGTCCATTTCTGGGTTCTCTGTTCTGTTCTATTGATCTGTGTGTCTATTTTTGTGTCAGTACCATACTGTCTTGATCACTACAACTTTGTAATACAGCTTGAAGTCTGGAATTGTGATGCCTCCAGCTTTGGTTTTCTTTTTAAGCATTACTTTGAGTATTTGGGGTCTTTTCTGGTTCCATACAAATTTTAGAATTGTTTGTTCTAGCTTTGTGAAAAATGCTGGTGTTATTTTGATAGGCCTTGCATTGAGTGTGTAGATTGCTTTGGGTAGTATAGACATTTTACTTTGTGTCTTCTTCAATTCTTTCATAAGTGTTCTATAGTTTTCAGAGTACAGACCTTTTCCCTCTTTGGTTAGGTTTATTCCTAGGTATTTTATGGTTTTTAATGCAATTGTAAATGCAATCAATTCATTGATTTCTCTTTCTGCTGCTTCATTGTTGGTATATAGAAATGCAACAGATTTCCAAATGGTGATTTTATATCCTGTGTCTTTGCCGATTTCATGTATCAGTTCTAGTAATTTTTAGTGGAGTCTTTCAGATTTTCTACATAGAGTATTATGTCATTTGCAAAGAGTTAAAGTTTGACCTCCTCGTTGCTGATTTGGATGCCTTTTATTTCTTTTTGTTGATGATTTCTGAGAGTAGGACTATGTTAAACAACAGTGGTGAAAGTGGACATCCCTGTTGTGTTCCCGATCGCAGGAGGAGAGCACTCAGTTTTTCCCACTGAGGATATTAGCTGTGGGTCTTTCATATATGGCCTTTATGCTATAGAGGTATGTTCCTTCTGTCCCTATTTTGAGGGTTTTTATCAAGAAAGGATGTTGTAATTTGTCAAATGCTTTATCTTCATCTATTGAGAGGATCATAAGGTTCTTATCCTTTCTTTTATTAATGTGGTATATATCACATTGGTTGATTTGCAGATATTGAACCAGCCTTGCATCCCAGAAATAAATCCCACTTGATGATGGTGAATAATTCTTTTAATGTACTTTTGGATTCGATTTGCTAGTATCTTGTTGAGAGTTTTTGCATCCACTGAAATCCACATTTTTAACTGACCCTTCTCAAAGCTTGAATCCCATGAGTCACAGCTTCAATATGGTAAGAAATATGTGTGTAAAAGTTACACATTTCTGAATAAGAAAGATAACAGATGTGCAGTACAAAATATACGTAGAAGGAACTCCAAAAAATTAGTATTTGTGAAGAGTCTGCTACACACTGAACACCAACCTATAATTATCCCAGCAAAATTCTGAAGTGAACTGTTTTCACAGCATTCAAGTTCAGGCCTTGTGAATTTTGAGCCAATTACCTATGCATTACACTTTGTAATATCCGTACTCCAATGGATTGATAGCAATGATGAACATTTATCAGAAACTATAAGCTAGACATGTACTAGCATGTGCTTGACATGTGCTTTACAGGCTCTATTTCGTTCAATCCTCACTAGTTTATGAGATGGACTGTTCTTACCTGTAGTGAGGGAAACAGGGACTTAGGTTGAATACTTCCCCAAGCTCACACTCCTGTTGAGTAGCATAACACTGATTAGAACTTATGTGTAACTGTCTTCAAACCCAGATTCTTAATCACCACACTGTGTTATTAGATGTGATGAATGTGACCCAAGACTTCATGTGTTAGCTCTTAACCCTCATTTTGGGCCAACTCTCCCACCTTCAAATGCAGGTTTTGGGTTTTTTTTTTTTTTTTTGGTTTTGCCAAAATTCCACTTGTTTGAAGAAGATCACTTCGCAGCAGAATGAGATTCTTCTTTGGGCATAGACATTCAAGGGGCCATATGTTCTTGTTAGAGTCTCCTGTTGTAAAATACAACAATAGCAGGAGCCAGAGGAAAGAAGCCTACATGAAATCAATCTTTGATAACTTCAACATGAGCCCTCTACAGTGGAGTTTGCCATTGTAAAGATGTTAAATTATACGACTCATCTCCAAAGTATTTTCTGCTTTCAAACTATAGAATAGCTAGTTAAGATGGGGCTTCAAAATTGTTGAAATTGATTGGTTATTTAGTAACATTTTATTCCACGATTAGAGCCTTGTTTTTTTCTTTCACTAACCTGCAAATCTATAATTCCTTGAATCCTTGGGAATCTGCATGTGAAAATATTGTAATCTCTCATTTTGCTCTCTAAAATTTCTAAAGACCTATCTGGAATTAACCTCAGTCAATTTTTAAGACTCTGAATTAAGGACCAGTTACTTATTTATTTATTTTTTATTTTTTAAGGGTTAAATTTGATATAGTATTCTCCCAGTTTAAAAGAAAAGTCATTTAAAATGAAAGTCTAAGAATGTCTAAAGAAATAGGACATAGATAAAGCAGTGTAAACCAGCTACTATTTTTTAAATTTTTTTCAACGTTTATTTATTTTTGAGAGATAGAGGCAGAGCACGAGTTGGGGAGGGGCAGAGAGGGAGAGGGAGACACAGAATCTGAAACGGTTTCCAGGCTCTGAGCTGTCAGCACAGAGCCCAACGACATGGGGCTTGAACTCGGGAATGGTGAGATCATGACCTAGGCCAAAGTCGGAGTCCCAACCAACTGAGCCACCCAGGCGCCCCCAGTTAACTGTTTTTAAATGGCAACAGTTTGCAGGGGAGTAGAAAAAGAAAAAGATAACCTTATCCTTGTAAAAGTGAAGTTTTTCCTGTTACCGAAGCAGGCACAGACGTCTCACACAAGAACAGGGATAGCTGCAGGGGCTTAGATCAAAAGGAAGTCAGAAGCCCTCACCCCTCCCCCCCCCCCCCCCCAGCTAAGTCCGATTGCATCTGATCTCATAAACAAGAAGACACTGAGGCTGGATGTCACCGACCTGATTAATTTTCAAGTAGGGCAAATACAAACAGGGAAGACTGATGCTCTGATTTTCCTAATTAACTCAGATGATTCATGGTGGGTTAATAGCCGGGATCTCTACTCTTCCATCACCCTGATGGGCAGGGGCTTGCTTTCTGAGAAATGATCTGACAATTAAGATGCACAGGCAGTGCCCTAAGAAACCTGATATTTAAAGGACTGTGCTTCTAATGCTAGTGTTTTTCCTTGAATAAATCCTCACCCTGTCCCAGCTCCATATAAAAGAAATAGGCGGATTGTTCACAGTGTGGCTTTCCAAAGGCACAAACGGAAATATTAATGCTAGTTTGTTAACAATTTCCGCTTCAAGATTAAATGACAGTTGTCAAAGACATGAATAAACAGTATTGGGATCTGAGAAACATATAATTAACCTTCATTTGCCTATAACCTTTCCAATAGACATAAAGGACTAAACTGTTTTTGAAAAAAGTGGCAGAATCTGGATATCAGGTACCATCTGTACGTGTTTTTGCTGCTTTCGTAGACGAGTGGATGTTCTTTCTGCCAGTTTCTCGCATTCTGGATTTTGCTCAAAGGAATGTGTATCTTAAGCCAACATACTAGTCTTCAGAGAGTTCAGCATGCAAAGACCCCTTTTTGTACCTGGACAACCAACACATTTGTTGAGAATAAAGAGGACCAGGCTTTGACATTTTCCAGCTTGTTATCTATTTAATTTTCCATCTGCTTCTTTTGCCACCACCTTCCAAAGGAACATCTGCTGCACGTCCCAGAGAAGGAAAGGGGGATTGAATCCATGCCACCTGGGTCTGCAGTCCTAAACCTTGGGATTCAGATGAAGGGAAGGAAAGAAGACTAACACATGGTCCAGAAAATGAAATGAGGACAGGCTGTTAAGAACAAAGCTTTATTTCCATTTATTGCAGAGCCCACACGACCAGACAGGCTGGACAGCAGTGTCTGCCCCTGGCAAGGGTGAGAGGCAGGGGGAAGCAGCTGGTGCCTGGGGGAAGGCAAAAATAGTTTCTGATGCCCAGATACGTCCTCTGGTGCCTGAATCTACAGGTAGCGTCCTGTTGTGCACATACCCTTTAAACATTTAAGCACCATGCTATGAGCTGGGCTTTGTTCTGGGCATTCTGGAGGCAGAGATGATTATAAGGTATATTTCCTACCTTTATGGGTTCTTTTAATGTTTATTTATTTATTTTAAGAGGGAGAGAGAGAGAGAGAGAGAGAGAGAGAGAGAGAGAGATAGCACATGCACAAGTGGGAGAGAGACAGAGAGAGGGAGAGAGAATCCAGGCAGGCTCCGTGCTGTCCCTGCAGAGGCGGACATGGGGCTCAGTCCCACGAACCATGAGATCATGACCGGAGCCAAAATCAAAAGTCAGAAGCTCAACTGATTGAGCCCCCCAAGCACCTCTTATTTCCCACCTTTAAAGAGCTCGCCTGGGATGTGGGAGATGGGCAAGTAGAACAGCATTATAATATACAGTGATAAATTGCATATTAACCAGTTCCTCTGGCTCAGAACACAGAGAAGGGAAAGGAAGTGTGCCTAATCCCATGAAGCAAAGTGGTAGATCAGGGAAAGGAAAGGCTCTACCAAGGCGGTGCCATGAGTGGAGTCTGGAAGGATAAACAGGAATATTAGAAAACAAGCTGTTTTAGGGGCACCTGGGTGGCTCAGTCAGTTGAGCGTCAGACTTCAGCTCAGGTTATGATCTCACAGTTCGTGAGTTTGAGCCCTGTGTTGGGCTCTGTGCTGACAGCTCAGGGCCTGGAGCCTGCTTCCGATTCTGTGTCTCCCTCTCTCTCTGCTCCTCCCCTGCTCACACTCTGTCTCTCTCTCAAAAATAAAGATAAAGATAAAGAAAAGAGAAAAGAAAAGAAAGAGGCTCTTTTCTCATGATCCAGGGGTGGTAGCACATAACAGCCAATCTTTGTATTGACTCAAAGAACTGAGTCCCCCAAAACCTTAACCCCATCTCCCACCCCTCTTAGTGTCAAGGCATCAGCCATTCACAGTGTACTAGCTGGTTGTGCCACCTCTTAATGTTGTCTGAAGAATCACTCGTGACGATAGCAAACTCTCATCAGAGGGAGACAGATGTCTCAGTATCGAAATCACTTCTTACTTTGCTGCCGTGGAATAGCCAGTTGTCAGATTTTAACTGTCCTTAAGTATTGCACTCAAACGTCACCCAAATCGTAATATGTTAAGACCACAATAGCTAATGCAATCAATTTTTAGACTTAGAGGAGTTTTTCTACAATCAAATATTGAGTGAGTTATCTGTTGCAGGCACCATGAGGCCCACAGTGGCATAAGGTGTGACCTTTGAGTCTAAGAAGCTAAAATCTGATTGCAATGATATGTGATTAGTTCTGTCATCCTGACATGACACTTAGCATTTAACTGAGGAAAGAGCCAGGCTGATGGGACAATGCATTGCTCAGTAAATGTACGCTTCCTTCACCTTACAGGCTGTCTCCAAATAGGTATAAAACTTCATAGTTTGGCTTTGGATTAGTCGTGGTGTATACTGAGATGCAAATGTAATTGGCATAATCTCTGACTACACCATTACGCTGTCTTGGCATTTTAATAAATTGTTTTTATTTTTAAAAAAATGTTTTAAATAAATTCTATTTTAAAACTATGCTTTCTCAAAAGGGAAATGACTAGGGGGAAAGAATCAAGCACATGCCTTTTTTTCTATCACATTTTCTTCTCAAAAGAAAGTTTTTCTCAGTTTAAAAAAAAACACATCGAGAAATAATTTTTTGAAGTTTTTATTGCTACTAAGTAGCAATCTATTTGATAAAACTAAATATGTGGTATGTTTTTACCTTGAATTAACTCACAAAAACTCTTAGGTTATTATAAGCATGTAATGTTTTGGTTTATGGTTAGTTTCTTAGGTGGAGTTTAAAGGCATGAACATTTTTATATTTCAAATCGGATCATTAGATAGGGTAGATAAGGGAATTTTCTGTGTTCACCTACAAGAATGCACTTAAAAAGAAACTGATAATTGAGGCATTTTATGATTTCAAAATAGGAATGAAATGAAGGTTTCTAGGGCAGTATGTGGTTCTGCTATCAGAAGAAAATTCCGAAGTAATTTCCATCAGGAGGCCACAATCCAGTATTTCCTAATTCTGAGTTGGTGGAAACACAGACCATTTTGAGATGGAATATATGCCTGAGTTATAGCCTGATTTGTAAATGAGAAAACTGAGACCCAGAGAGATTAACTAACTACATCTTGTTTTTTCTGAGTTTCTAGCCATGACATGAGATGTCCCAGCACCTCGTAACTTCCGGCATTATCTTGTCACGGTCGCTCTTTTCAGTTTTGTATTTTCAACTGTGAAAAGTCATCTAGGGACAGAGCTAGATAAATCTGTTTCTTAGCTGAACTTGTATGTATCATTCCCACCCAATAATCTAGAAAATGAGTTTTCACTTGCTGGTCTCATGCCATGAAAGAGTGGCTTGGGCAGCTGGATTCCATGCCAACCTGATTTTCATTTCTTTCCTGGTTCTCCCTGAGACTGTAGAAGAGAACAGCAGGTAGCACCATGTACAGCCCACCTGTCTCCCAAAACTAAGCTTGGCAAGTACGGCTGTTCTGTATGCAATGATCTCCGGGTAGACTTGGGGCTGTTTGGAGGAACAGTGCTTTTGTGGCATTTAGATACAATTGAGCTTCAGGTAGGTTCGTGAGGGAGGGACATGAGCAGATTTAGCAAACTGTTTAAATATTCCATGCCTAACATTTTCTGAGTTTGGGGATAACTACACATAATTTCCTTTGGCTTCAGTATAATACAGATCAGGCATAATAAATACATCAAGAGGGAACTAAGCCAGTTGCTGAAACGTGACTTCATTTAGTTGATAATGGAGAAAATACATGATGGTGTGGTTGTTACTTAAATGAAGCACAGAACAAGCTGAGTTAATCACATTCCAACCTTTTTTTTTCTCCAGAGAATATTCTTTTCCTTTTATACATATGCCTGTTCCATAATTCTGCTTGTTTTGTCCTTTTTCCTTATGTTGATGCATGTGCAGTGGAAGATGAGAGATATTCCTGTGGTCTCTGCAGCTCTTAAATTCAACTGCTGGTGGGTGAATAGAGCTCTGCCCCAGCCTCCAGGGCCGACATGTCTGCCTTTGTTTCTCCTCGAGGATTGATCTGAGATTGCTGGGTCCATGGGGGAAAACGATTCTTGGATATTTTTTCCTTCCCATACTTGTAACTGCCTTTGTTTGGTCATCTTTAGGACTACCAAGAGGCCTCCAACTTGGAACAATTTGTAACTCGATTTTTATTGAAGGAGACCTTGAATCAGCTTCAGTCTCTCCAGAATTCTCTGGAATGTGCCATGGAAACTACTGAGGAGCAAACCCGTCAGGAAAGGCAAGTTAAATATTTTCATATGGTGTCTTGCTACTTACTGTGAAATACCAGTTGCGGGGCATTTATGCTTAAACTAATGAAAACTAAAAATGAAAATTAATCAATTTAAATGGAATGACAGGAACCACCGTTGGGTTCTTGCCTTATATTTTCCTCTACAAGAGGCCATTCTACTTTTACTGTCCATCAATTATTCAACAAATTTAAATTGAGGATTTAATAGATGAAGAAGTCTTTAAAAGACACTGTGGTAACATAAAGATACATTTTACAAAGTCCTGACTTTTCAGGAGGCTAAAATCTAATACGTAAATAAGACGTGAAGAGTCAAACCGTAATGCACGGTGCAAAGTGATACTTATCATACAGAAGGGGGAAAAACTTGCCAAGAATTTAGGAAAAGCAAAAGGTTAAATATGGAGAGAGAGTGAAAGACAATTGTGTGGAATTTCCTGATGGGATTTGGGCTCATCTTGCAAATGAGTATTATGTAAAAATGTGGAAGTGATAGAAAAGAGACCAAGAGGCCAAATGAACTGGATGTACCTGGGGACTTGGGAGTAGAATCAGCCTTTTTATTTAAGGAAATAGAGAAAAATGGATGGTAGGAAAAGTTTTCAAAAGTCAGGACCACCAAGTAATATCACGGAGAAGATAAGTAATGAGATTATAAAAGCTATATAAATAAAGGTGCTAATGCTAAAGAGAAACCTGAATTAGAAATGTGTAAAGCAGACAAAAATTATTCCAACCAGCAGTTGGTACTCTCTTGAGTTACCATTGTTTATACCTTGCAAGCTAGAGAAGGGCTTGGCAAAACTCATGCTTATGCAACATATTTTTGCATGTGTTACTTCAAACCTAGATATGTGACCATCTAACTTTTTGCATTTTAAGTTAGGGAGAACCACACAGTAGCTTTTTTGAACAGGCTGCTAATAAAGTACTCGGTAGGGCCAATTTTTCTAAACAAATTAATGGATACATAATCATTAGGACATCTCAGAGAAACAGTGGAATTTTCAACCATGTGTTTACAATGTCAAAATGAGTGAGCACCACCAAATCCTAACAAAAAAGCCTCTAATCTCCAATCTAATGAGCTTGTGCAGCTGATGAACATGGGTGTGCGCTCTTCAATGGATCTGTGGAGCATTTTCGCATTATAAACTTCTTTCCACTGCATTGAGTGATTCCATCTCAAATGGCAGGTGTAACAGAGAGCTTTAGAAAAGCAGCCAGCCAGTTCCGCAAGTTTGAGCAGAGGATAACGGAGTATCTTGAAACACAGTGATACTGATTTCAGGTTCCAAACGGGAAGTTAAGGTTGGTTTCTTGGTTGTGTCTAGATTTTCTTGTCGCAAAATAGATTCTCCCTTTTTAGAGTCAATTATTAGCCCCCTGGGAAGAGGCCTGCAGAAGTGCTCCCCTTCCCTTCTTCACCTGCATTTTGGGTTTTGTCTATGGTCATCTCCTGCAAACTTGAATTCTACATACACCGCTATATAGTGAATACATAATGAACAGCTGTTTTTTGTGTCAGGCCACAGGCTAGCCTTGACCCCCTGTGAAAGCTACCAACAGCTGCAGCTGTGTTTAATGAGAAAGAATGTGATAATGCAGAACTGAAAGACATTGGAGGACTCATGAATATTTTATTTATAGGTTTCTAGTTCAAACAGAGCCTGGAAGAATAAGAACTATTACAGGTCTGATGTAAATCTGGGTAGTGCTGTTGTACAGGATTTGATTAAGGTACCCAGGGATGCCCACATCCCACCCCAAATCCATGATACTCCACCTGGGGTGGTTTGATTAAAAATAAAGTAAAAAGCAAATAAAAAACTCGTTTCCACTATGAGTTTGTGCCCATAAATCCAACTTAGAATCTCTGGTGACCCTGATGGAAGAGTGCAAGTTGTGCTCATGTTTAAAAGTGCTGTGTCTCCTCTCCCTAGTTTCGTCTTCGAATCAGCTGGTCACCATAGACCAAAGCCACGAGAACCCCAGGGGCCCTCACTGGTGGGGAAAAAACAAGACAGGAAAGATGGCTCTCTTTTTCCTGTGATATCAAGTAAGAGACCAGTAAATAAGCCTCAGAGGAGACAAGACTTGAGCAGGATATTTAGGGTAGATTTAATGGCAGAGAATATTCTCTCTGGGGGGGATGGGTCTTCTCACCCACCCCATAGTACCATCTCCTTTCTTCTGGCTGGCTCTTCCCCATTTGCTTGGTCATTGCTTGGACAGCACTTGCTCTGGGAAACCTTCACTGCTGTCTTTATTTCTCCTGCTCCACCACTGTGTATTTCCTCAGTACCCTCTACTTAGACCAAACCCAGTCGTTTACTTATCTCTCCCATGAACTTGGAGTTTCTAAACGACAGGGGCTCTGCCTTGTTTCCCTCTACCTGGCGCAACTACATGTTCAATATATGAAACTGAATGAATGAAAGGGAATCCCAAATAAAGGGAACCATGTAGAATAGCAGTGGATGAGGACCTGGGACAGTGAAAGTAACCTACCTGGCATGTAAGCCAGGGAAGGTCTTAAATGTTTATTTTTGAGACAGAGACAGAGCATGAGTGGGGGAGGAACAGAGAGAGAGGGAGACACAGAAGCCAAAGCAGGCTCCAGGCTCTGAGCTGTCAGCACAGAGCCCAACGTGGGGCTTGAACCCATGAACCGTGAGATCGTGACCTGAGCTGAAGTTGGGTGCTTAACCGACTGAGCCACCCAGGCACCCCTAGAAGGTCTTAAAAGCTAGATAGCTGCATTTAGATTTCATACGAGCCGAGATTGGTGGTTGTAAATGAAAGAGAAATGTAATGGAAACATTTAATTTTTTAATGTTTTTCTTTATTTTTTGAGAGACCGAG
The DNA here is from genome assembly GCF_023721935.1 of Panthera uncia. Taxonomy (NCBI): domain Eukaryota; kingdom Metazoa; phylum Chordata; class Mammalia; order Carnivora; family Felidae; genus Panthera; species Panthera uncia. The sequence goes on along the minus strand of NC_064812.1, from coordinate 44,841,384 downwards.
AAAGAGCATGAGTAGGGGAGGGGCAGAGAGAGAGGGAGACACAGAATCTGAAGCAGGCTCCAGGCCCTGAGCTGTCAGCACAGAGTCCAGCACGGTGCTAGAACTCATGAAGCATGAGATCATGACCTGAGCTGAAGTCGTATGTTTAACTGACTGAGCCACCCAGGCGTCCCAGGTTTTAGGGAATATTAGTCTCATAACAGTATATAGTAAAGATTTGGGAAGAATTAGAGCTAGGTCAGAGAGGAGAGGTCAAATCAATGTACCCAAAACCTCATCAGTTTTTTGTAACATAAAGGAAGATTCCATGATGCCCTGCATAGTCAACAGCTGGAACCTGCAGAGAACATTAAAAATCCCAGGGTTATAGTAATTTGCTTCCCCTTAAACATCAGTGTTACTTTGAGGCTTAATATTTGTGAAACCTAGGGATACAAAGCTTCTTTGGAATATAGCAAATTTTGAGAAGGCATCTAGTCTAGTTATCAACCCCAGGGAGGAATCACACAGTATCAGTCATCCTGCAGTAATGAGTTAGACATGCAATGTTGGGCAGAATGTCTGTGTCTATTCATGTGAAAATGGCAATTTCAGAGAGAAGGGATGCGTACAGCTGGAATGCCACAGAGGTGAGATTTTCAGATGGTGTTCTACAACACTCTTTGTATCTGTCCTGGCATACTGGTAAATGGGAGCCACTTTAATTCCATGTCTTCTGAAAGTACCTAATAGCCAATGACAAGAATAATCATTATGTTACACTGAAGTTTCCCTCCAGAGGCCCCTGTCCTCTTATATAAATCTCCATTCCTCACAAACCAGATTTCTGGGAACACAGTTTAATTATATGTGAATTTCTTTTTTATAATGGAATCTGAAAATTTACTCTATTTTCCAAAGTTCTCCTTTATCCAGAGAAATGACTGATTTCCTTCTAGGTTTGGAAGTTATTTTTCTCCTTTTGATGGTTGGCTATTACAGAAGTCAGGGAAGCTTATAGGTAATTATAAAAGTTCAGACAGTTCATATTCCCTCAGCCTGAACATAGAGAATAACTGATCTAGTCTCCTATTCTGGTCACCACTGAAATTGATAGAAAGTTGACTTTCCATAGGATGGTCTAAAGATTGGAGAGTAAACATGATTTCTTTTCCTTCCTCCCTAAACTTTTCAAAAAAAGGCATTAACAGTGCCTGGACAAAAAGGAGTCATAAACCTACAAAGATAAGGATAGAGGAACCAACGAGATAGAAGCTTGGAATATGGAAAGAAGATGAATCTAGTGATGACTGATGTAGAAGCTCTGAGAAAGATGAAATATAGACAATGTATGAAGCCAAAATGCAATGTAATGGGTACAGAAAGGCTCAAGGATTGGCTTCACCATGTGCAGTGGGGATGAAGGCAGGCCTAATGTATTGCTGAAAGCTCCACCCAGTGCTGTGTGATGACTCCTTGAGGAAGCCTAGAGATGTTCGTTCTGGAGAAGGTGAACAGATGTACACCTAGCACAGCAGGGGTTAGTCCGTGATACTAAAAACTGAGGCATTAAGTGAAAGTCTCTATACCGAACAGTGAGCTTTGACACCCATCCAGAGCACTTACAGCGAGCTTATACACTAGTTGGGGATGCTTCTCTGGCTTTTCTCAGTCCAAGAGAAAGACTTTAAGTACCAGGCTATGGTACCCATAATGAATAGGCCTAGCCAGGCCACTCTACAGTGGAGGCTGTGAGTTGGCAATTGCCCCCTCCCTCCCTCCCTCTCTCTCTCTCTTTGCCTCTCTCACCCCACCCCCGCCTCTCTCCCTCTCTCCCCATCCCTCCCTCCCTCCCTCCCTCCCTCCCTCCCTGCCTCTCTCTCCAATCATCCCTGTTTCTTCCCTCTGAAATAGGCAGGGACAACCAGGAGAACAAATCAAACACAAAAAAAGAAACTTAGAACAAACATATAATCCAGAGAACAGAAGAAGACTCCCCCCCCCCAAATCATCAATACCCTCAGAAAACAGAAAAAAAATATTGCATTTATGAATTAAGGAAAGGATGCTACTTAAAAATAATAATATTCAAAGCACTCAAAGAGCTCTTGGAAATTATTATTGCAGAAATAAGAACCTGTGAGCAAGATTTGGAGATAAAAGTGTGATGACATTTTCAAAAAGAGATGAAAAATAAGAAAGAAAAATAATAAAGCTATAGGGTAGTCCAAGAGGTTCAAGATTTGAAAAGTAGTAATTTCAGATAGAGAAAAAAAGGAGAGAAATTATCTAAGAAATAATTCTCAGACAAGGACATGAGTTTCCAAGTTGATAGAACAGACTAAGAGCCCATTACAATGAACTGTAAAATCTGACACCAAGGAATGCCATTATGGTATTTCAGAATACCAGAGACAGAGAAGTGTCTAAAATCTCCCAGACCAAAAACTAGGTCAAACGCAGAGGAGGAGTAAGACACTAGATTTTTTAAATAATGGCACTAAAAGCTAGAATGCAGTGAGGCAGCTTTTTCAAAATTTGAGGAGGAAATGACTTGCAACCTAAAATTCTTCACTCTGACTTCTGGGAAAGATGGCAGAGTAGAAGGATCCTAGGCTCACATAGTCTCATAGATGCACCTAAGTAACACCCACATAAGTGTAAATAACCTAGAAAATGACCAGGAGACTGGCAGAACAGACTTTCCACAGATAAATGTAGAGAAGAGGCCACCTTGAAAGTGGTAGGAAGGGTGGAGATACAGTCAGGAGCCAAATAGACCCACTCAACTGGCTGTGGTAGGGAGGGACGCTGTAAGCATGGAAAAGGGAGATGAGCGAACTCTGGACCAAGCACCCCAGACACAAGGGACCCACACAGGGAAGATGAACCCCTATAACATTTGGATTTGAAAACCAGAGTGGTTCAACTTCGTTAGTTCTTCGAATTAGTGGGGCTTAACACCTAGAATTAAAAAAAAAAAAAAAAAAAAAAAAAAAAAGATCTGGAAGGCCATAGGAAACTGAGTTCCCGCCCTCAAAGAAACTGAGTTCCCGCCCTCCTGCTGAGATACAGCATAGAAGCAGCAGTTTGAAAACTGAAGGGAATATATGGGAAGGAGATTTATTTACTAATCTCAAAATGTGTGCTGGAGGAGGAGGGATCTTTGGGAGACTTCTCCAGGAACAAAGGAGTTGGCAAGCATCATTTCCCTCCCACGCACCTCAGAGTAGATATATGGACTCCTTCAGGAATCAGCATAAACACTCTTCATCTAGCTTGTCAAGAGCATGCCCAACACCCATGGTCTTCTGCAGACCTGTCTGCTGTAATCCAACTTGGCAGGAGTCCAAAATGGTGCTACAGGTGTGGCATTAGGCAAGAATCCAATACAGTGGCCAATACAAATCCAAAGTTACTTCTGCCCTGGGGAGGGGGAAAGGTAACCACACATACCAGCTCCACTGGAGCCCCAGAAGTGGACTGGGGCAGACATCTAGTCTGACTGCAGGCCCTGCCCACCAACAGAAACCACTCAGTAGACAATATAGGGGAGTGCCTTGCAGATCAGTGCGACCACAGTTCAGGTAAATGCCTGCTTTGACCAAACTCAATGCCAAAGTGGCACCAGACTTTCCCATTAACAAAACAAGGACCAAACCCTGGCACAGCAGACAGAGAGAGAGACACTGCAGCTGACTATACTGAAGGCAAATACAGCTTGGCCAAAACATTAGGATGTATGTAACACACATAGGAGACACCCCTGAAATGCCAGGTTCTGGTAAACGGGGGGCATTGCACTGCACGGCACTACAGGACCTCTTCTTCATAAGGCCACTACTTTCAGGAGAAGGAGACATAGCTGACTTTCCTAATATATAGAAACAGACACAGAAAGTTGGGCAAAATGAGGAGACAGGGAATATGTCCCACGTGAAAGAAAAGGATGAACTCAGAGCAAAAGAGCAAAGTGAAATGGAGATAAGTAACATACCTGATGGAGAATTTAAATTAATGGTCATAAACATACTCATCTGACTCAAGAAAAGACCGGAGTATTTCAGTAAGACCCACTACAAAGACATAGAATATGAAAAAAAAAAAAAAAAAAAAAAAACAGAGGTGAAGATCTCAATAATAGAAATTAAAACTACAGTAGAGGGAATCAGTAGTGGACTAGAAGAAGCAGAAGAATGGATCAGTAACCTGGAAGACACAGTGATATAAAGCAATCAAGCTCAGGAAAGAGAAAATAATAGTAAAAAGTAAGAATAGATTAGGGGCATTCAGTGACACCATTAAGTGCAATAGCATTCACATTATAGGGATCCCAGAAGGAGAAGAGAGAGAAATAGGGGCAGAAAATTTATGTGAAGAAATAATGGCTGAAAACTTCCTGAATCTGAGGAAGGAAACAGACATCCAGATCGAGGAGGCAGAGAGAGCCTCCAATAAAATCAACCCAAGCAGGTCTACACCAAGACACATAATAATTAAAATCAGCAGAAACACTGCAGGTCAGAGGGAGTAGCTTGATCTATTATTCAAAGTGCTGAAATGAAAAAAAAAAAAAAAAGCCATAACTAAGAATACTCTTTCAGAATACTGATTACCACCAATAAAATCGAATCAGTATTCGAAAACTCCCCATAAACAAAAGTCCAAGACCAGATGACTTCACGGGTGAATTCTACCAAATATTTAAAGAAGAGTTAATACCCATTCTTCTCAAACTAGTCCAAAAAAAAAAAAAAATAGAAGAGAAAGGAAAACTTCCAAATTCATTCTGTGAAGCCAGCATTACCCTGATACCCAAACTGGGTAAAGACACTACAATAGAGAACTACAGGCCAATATCTGTGAAGAACATGGATGCAAAATCCTAACAAAATATTAGCAAACCAAATCCAACAATAAATTTTAAAAAATCATTCACCACAGCTAAGTGGGATTTCAATATTTGCAAATGAGCAAACATGATATATCACATGAACAAGAGGAAGGATTAAAAGCTATATGTTCATTTCAGTAGATGCAGAAAAAGCATTTGACAAAGTACCACATCCATTCATGATAAAGACCCTCAATAAAGTAAGTTTAGAGGGAACATACGTCAACATAATAAAGGCCATGTGTAAAAACCCACAGCTAACATCATACTCATTGGTAAAAAACTGAGAGCTTTTCCCCTAAGGTCAGGAATGAGACAAAGATGTCCACTGTCACCACTTTCATTCAATATAGTACTAGAAGTCCTAGCTGCAGAAATCAACCAGAAAAGGAAAGAAAAGGCATCCAAATCGGTAAGGAAGAAGTAAAACTTTCACTATTTGCAGATGACATATTATATATAGAAAACCCTGAGGACTCCATCAAAAAACTACCAGAACTGATAAATGAATTCAATAAAATTACAAGAGACAAAGTCAATACACAGAAATTCGTTGAATTTCTGTACACTAATAAATAGCAGAAAGAGAAATTAAGAAAACAATCCCATTTAGATCTGTACCAAAAATGATTTAAAAACCAAAGAATAAACTTAACCAAGGAGATGAAAGAACTGTACTCTGAAAACTATAAAACATTGATGAAAGAATTGAAGATGACACAAATAAATGGAAAGACATTCCATGCTCATGGATTGGGAGAAGAAATATTTTTTAAATGCGCATACAACCCAAAGCAATCTACAGATTTAATGCAGTCCTTATCAAAATACCAACAGTATTTTTCACAAAACTGCAACAAACAATCCTAAAATTTCTATGGAACCACAAAAGACCCTGAATAGCCAAAACAATCTTGAAGAACAAAACTGGAGGTATCCAGATTTCAAGATATAATCCAAAGCTGTAGCAATCAAAACAGCATGGTGCTGTGTTGCGACCAGCGCAACAAACACCAAGATCAGGGTCCTGAGGGTAGGGGAATGTAAGAAAAAAAAAGAGAGAAGAGAAGACAGTTTGGGAACAGGAGGGTCCCCCGGGCTGATGGCCCAAGTGACGGCTTTATTGTTGCTGTACACAATCTTTTATATCAAGACTCTTATGGGTCAGGCCATTCTAAGAATAAACAGGTTTCACATAATCGCTGCCAACCAAAACATTTAGTTCTGTGTTCCTTGTGAATTTTCTAAACGGGTCGCAGCAAGACCTTGTTGATAAGATTGCTAGCAAAACACAGATCCCATGTTTGTTTCTATTTGACTCGGGGTAGAAAAAGGGGAGGTAACATTACTGCCAACACCCACAGACCACAGGCTTTAGGAATTGACTTTCTCAGCCTTGACAAGGCTTTCGTATGCCCTTGAAAATGGGGGAATAGGAGGGGGAACCACCGGGTTGGCTGAGTCAACAGGGAACCGTTGCTTGACCCTGGCAACCTGGGCCCGGTCTCAGCCTGGCACCGGGGCCCGGCCTCCCACAGTGCTGGCACAGAATTAGACACATAGATCAGTGGAACAGAATAGAAAGCCCAGAAATAAACTCATGATTATATGGTCAATTAATTGATATCAAAGGATACACACACACACACACAGTGGAATATTACTTGGCCACATAGAAGAATGAAATCTTGCTTTTTGCAACAACATGGATGGATCTGGAGAGTATAAAGCTAAGTGAAATAATTCGGTCAGAGGAAGACAAACACCATATGATTTCACTCATATGTAGAATTTAAGAAACAAAACAAAGAAAAAAAAGAGACAAACCAGTTACAGACTCTTAACTGTACAGAACACACTGATGGTTCTGAGAGAGGAGTTGAGTGGGGGGATGGGTGAAATAGGTGAAGGGGATTCAGAGTACATCTATGATGATGAACTCTGAGTAGTGTGTAGAATTGTTGAATCACTATATTGTACTCCTGAAACTAATATAGCACTGTGCATTAATGATACTGGAATTTAAAAAAATTTAAAAAAAAGTTATTTTCCCCATAAAACCACCAATGAAGTAGGAGAATAAAATAAAAGTATCTTTTTAATATGCAGTGTCTCACAAATTTTGCCTCGCATGGTGCACCCTTTCCTGTGAAGCCATTAGATGTTCTCTTCCACCAAACCAAAGAGTAAATGAAATCCACATTTAAAAGGGGGTTGGGGGGGAATCAGCACCAGAGAGAGGCTAAAGAAATTTTCCCTTACTGATAACAAAGGAAGATTTTTGGATGAATAAATTAGTATTAGATTTTGCTGCATATAACAGGGAAAAAAGGAGGCTTAAACACATAAGGACTTATTATCTGTTATGAAAGAGCGTGGTGGCAGCAGCCTAATCAAGTATGACAGCTCTACAGATTTATCATAGACCTCCCGCCTTTTTCACATAGTAAGTACATCCTCGGGTTTGCCTCATGGCCCAATATGGTTGCTGGAATTCAACTATCATGTTTGTATTCCAACCAGGAGAGAAGAATAGGGAACCAAATGCTTGCCTCCCGAATCGAATCCATCCTTTTAAGCAGTCTTCCTTTAAATTCCTTATAATATTTCCTTGCATATATCATTGTCCTGAGCTTTTCCTTTTAGGAAGCTAATAGATACATTTAAAAACTAAAGAATAAAGACATAGCACTTTAAGCATATTATATATAGGTATGAGGATAAACATCCAAACGAACACTTGTTGTAAGCATTCCTTCTGTGAATGGGGAGTGGTGTGGAGGTGAGTAGGAATTCCTATTTGTTAAAATGAGTTTTATAGAATTATTTGACTTTTAAAAATATATAGATACATAGCCTTGATTTAGAAAATTTAAAACTGAAAGAAGAAACAGACTCCATAGGTGTTCTCAAACTAAATACACCAGCACAAACAGAAACAGTTTTTCCACTGATGGTTTGGCCCAGAAAAGAAAGAAGTTTTTCTTAAATCACAAATTACGATATGATTTTTACTCAGACTTTTAAAGCATAAAGCCAGCTCCGAGTCTCTCCTGTAGGTTCACGTGTATAAAACCAAATCATCTGGGTCTCTAGAGCGTGTTGGCAAGCAGTAATTCTCGTAACTTCTCATGTCGCTACACCAGAAAATCTTTGTGACTGATGGCTGAAGATCTGTTTCTCGGGGCCAGAGCCTGACGCTGAGGTTAAATGTTGTCTCTGTTGTTCAAGGCAAGGGCCGACCAAGCCAGAAGTCCTGTTGATCCAGTGGCCTGGAAAGCGATCAAGTCGCCGAGTCCAGAGGCACAACAGCTTCTCCCCCAAAAGCCCCCAGTTCAGTGCCTGTGGTCCAGGTAATGTAGCTTTGCCATTTTTCTTCTTCCAAACTGACTGTTTTGATTTTCACACTGATTTATTTTTTTTAAGCAAGTAAAACGGCAATAGTAATGAAATGCTTTCAGAAAAGTTTGTCTGAACCACAGTGGCAAAGAGCCTGTGGTATTAAGAACGAGGTGATGATCCACACCATTGTTTCCATGAGAATCCCACAACCGCACCTCGCAGTGCACAGAGGGTGATGGGACCTTGAGACCTGTAGAAGAAGGAAGCGCCCTTTACCCTAATTTGCTCCGGATCCCCTAAAGCCTGCCTACACATATGCAAAGTCTGTTTCAGGAAGTGGGTAATATAATCTTTATTGGGCTGAAACCTTAGCTTTTAAAAAATGTTTTAATATTTATTTCTTTTTGAGAGAGAGGGAGCGTGCAAGGGGGGCGGGGGCAGAGAGAGGGGGACAGAGAATCTAAAGCAGGCTTTGCACTGACAGCAGCGAGTCCTGTGTGGGGCTCGAACTTACGAACTGCGAGATCGTGCCCTGAGCCGAAGTCGAGCACTCAACCGACTGAGCCACCCAGACCCAAACCTGGACTAAAACCTTATTAATAATTTTTAGGTCATTATATTTTAATAATGTCATTTGTAATAATTACTTTGAAATTCATTTGAAATATACAAATTCATGTTACAAAATATCACAGTAATTTCTAGAAGCTATGTATGTATCTATGTATATGTATGTATATATATAAACCACTTGAACATACCATTTTAACACAATTAACCTTTATCTAATATTTCAGAAAATCAAAGTACTAACTCTAGCCTATATTTACACATACTGTACTTGGAAGATTTCAAAGTGCTTTCTTGATCATTATCTAGTACCTCATGAGATAGATGTCAGTATATTTATTTCCCCAGAAGTACAGCAATTTGTACAAGGTCATATGATTCATTAGACCATTTTTACTTGGAAACAACCTCAAAATCTCAGTGTTTACAATTGCAAATATTTGTCTTTTTTGTTCATGGGTATGTAGTTGATTGTGATTTGGGTGATGTGTGCTCTCCAGCCTCTAGGTTGGGCTCAGCTCTGCTTCTCACATAGCCTCCTGGGATCAGTGACTACTTGAAGCAAACTCTTCTGCTGGGTGTCAGAAGCATAAGTCACACAGCTCAGTTAAAACCACTGTGTGCATCTTACCTGCTAGCTCTCCATTGACCAAATGAATCACATGCCAAACCCAGTAATAGTGGGAAGGGACATGTACTCCATCCATTGTGGTAGGAGGTCCTGCAAAGTTGAGGGGCAGAGGTTGTATGTGTAGAATTCTATAACAGGAAGATAGTGAAAACTTAGGAACAATGATATAGTCTACCGTGTGTTGACTAGGAAATGACAGGTCTAGGCTCCGGAGTCAAAATATAGATTGTCCTTTATGCTTTAACCATTTTGAAAACACAGCGAAACCCAAAATATCCTTCTAAGAAATTTTGACGTGACAGCCACCTTAAATTCTTTTAGGAACAATCCGGAATGGAAATGTGTTAATTAATTCCTAAATTAAAAATAAACATAGATTTTGTTTATACAGTTACAGTGTTTTCTATTATAAAGCACCCTTATTCTGATTTTTTGTAGCTGCTTCTGTGTGACTGTGCTACTACTTAGTTTCGCATCATAATTTATGCGATAAACTTTTGAGAGTTTTGCCCAAGAACGCAGAAAGAGAAGTGAATTCTAAAGTACTACCTCTTTATAATTTTGGTCTTATCTTTCTAACATTCAAAGCTAAAACGAGGCTTTATGGTTTGAATTCAATTACATTCTCCCATCAAGAAGTATTCAATACTATTATTTCAGCAAATGCCTATGAAATAATTTTGCACAAGCTGCCATAAGGATACGGAAGGATGCCTGGATGTTTGTGCAGGGGCTCAGACCACAACTCTTCCCTCTGCACCTTTGAATAATCTCCAGGTCATGAGTTCAAGCCCCACATTGGGTGTAGAGCTTGAAAAACAATAATAAAAGCTACTTATTTTAGAAAATGTAATTACAGTAATAATAACAGCAGAACTTACATAATGCTTGCCCCGGTGCTGGACTATAGATGTGTGTTTGTGTATATGTTCACACAGACATACGTATACTACATATATATGCATATGCGTATGTTTGTATATATACATATATATTCTAATTTATTCCTCACAATGACAATGTGGCCAGTGGTGGTATTATTGCCATTTTGAAAATAAGGAAGCTGAGGCCAGAGGAGCCAAGTAATTTGACCATGATCTTCAGGTTCCAGAGTCTGCTCTCTTAACTGCTATGCCATGACCATATTGTCCATGTTTACTCGGGTCAGTCCCTAGGAAAGGAGACACCAGCTATTTTACTGTGGTCAAGCCTATTATTTCCCTGGCTTCTTCCACTGTTTTGGAAGTAAGTTTAGAATTATTGATTAAAGCTTTCCTTTTTTCAGAAGAAAACTCAGCCATCTCGTGGGGTGGTAAAAGTGTCTCAGCAGGATCTGTTCTTTGACTATCAAAGACCAGTACAGGCGGCAACATAAAAACCACAGACTTGTAAGAGTGAACCCACTGGGATGCATGGATCTATGGAAATCAATAACTTAGAAAGCACTCACGTGAATATATTTCTTAAAAGGGTGCTGACTAGTCAGTGACACTGTGTGCTTCCTTCCGGGTAAAAGGAAAATTCTGAGATGCCAAAGCATTCCTGCTCTGTTTAATTGCCCTCATGATTTTCCCCTCAAGGCTTATTAGAAGAAGACAACCAGTGGATGACCCAGATCAATAGACTCCAGAAATTAATTGATCGACTGGAAAAGAAGGTGGGTGCTTCCTTTTCTTTCTTCTCCCTCTCACTTTTCAGTGACCCGTTTTCCTCATTGTATTAATATATCCATGGCTGCCCCATGGATAGAATAATAGCCAGGAACACTGTGATGCTACAAATGACTACTTGGTAGTTATCTGGGCCTTTCTTTTTTTTAATGTTTATTTATTCTTGAGAGAGAGAGAGAGAGCGCACGCGAGTGGGGGAGGGTCAGAGAGAGAGAGAGGGAGACACAGAATCCGAAGCAGGCTCCAGGCTCCAGGCTCCAGGCTCCAGGCTCCGAGCTGTCAGCACAGAGCCCGACGCGGGGCTCAAACTCACAAACTGTAAGATCATGGCCTGAGCCAAAGTCGGACACTTAACCGACTGAGCCACCCAGGCACCCCTGAGCCTTTCTGTTAAAGCAAACAGAGAAGCTCACATTAATTCTTAGGCCACCCATGCCTACCCCTAGTTATATGTGCAATATGTGGAGTTGCAAGTTAAATAAATGCATTGCCTGACTGCATTGCCTGACTCTTGAGTTATCACTGCCGAAGGTAGCAGGGTGCTTGAACAATGCATGTGGCAGCTCTTAGGGATGACCTGGCTGATGTCTCAGGAATGTTTCAAAGTGACTCAGGGAAATGGTTGCATGATATACTAAAAGATGAAATTACACTCTCAACCTCTAGAAAGTAGCTTCTTAACTGATGAGGGGGAGAACATCTTGATTAACAGTTCCAGAGCACTATATTGAAGGGAGAAGAGAGAATTCCCTGAAAGTAAAAAGTATTGTCACTGAAATTGGAATAAATGCTTGTCTGATAACAAACTAGTGAACAAACAAACCTGTGCTATGGAGCAGTAAAATTTTAGTAAAAAGAGAGCAGCTAGAGAGGATATTCAGGTAAGGGTGATAGCATGAGTAAAGCTTAAATAGACCAGCTTAGTTAGTCTTTCATTTGGGGAAATGATAACAAATAAGATTGTGCGGATGGATGGGGCCATATTATGGATGGCATTAAATAATAGAGAAAGGGATTTGGGCTTGGCCTTGGAGACAACAGGAAGCATTTATTATTTTTCAACAGGTAAGTGATATGACCAAAGAGATCTTTTAGATAGAAAATTGGACAGCAAGCATACAAACTGGATTTAAACAGATTTAAACAGGAACATTCAAAGAGCCACCGAAGCCATCTCAAGCAGTGATATTAAAGAGCAGGTTCTAGATCTGAGCCTGCTGGGATTAGGTATGGAAAGAGACGGACCTGTATTGTATGACTGAAAAGAAAATGGCAGAGTGAAAGACTTAAAGTGAAATTAACAGGACCCCTGAGTGGGTATGATGGGTAAAGGACAGGAGTATCTCAAAGAGGAGTCTGAGGATTTGAGCCTGAGTGTCTCGCTCAATTGTACCACTAACAGAAATGGAGAGACAAGTGAGAGATCATGAGGTGAGGTGAGGTGAGGTGAACCGGCTTATTAGATGTGTTAATTTCAAGACCCAATAGGACACTTAGGCAGAAATGTCCAGGTAGATGTTAGTAGGTAACAAGTCAGGCCAATGGTTTAAGATCTTAAGAACTGTCTCCACAAAGATGAAACTTCCAAGTCCTGAGGTTGAGTAAGACCTCTGAAAATGAGGTTCTGTACAAGTAATCAAGTCCAGGAGAAGTGACTTTGGAGAATGCCAGCCCCTCTGGCACCATGTCACCGTTTGTCACGTTTACGTTGGCCATTTGCTGGGCAAAAAACCTAAACTTACAGTTGGCAGCAGTTCAGCATTCCTCCTTCCTAATTTTATTAATTGATATGTGAGCCGAGACTAAAAATATTCACGAGAAAAATGACGGCTATGAAAATTAGTTTTCCAATCATGGAAGGGCTGGAAATCCATGACCTCTATTTGGAAAACAGACCTTGTTAAAACATAAAGAGTCTATTGTTACATAAATTTAGATTCATTTAAAGAACACAAATACCTCCTTTTCAAATGGCTTTGAGGTGCTTGGCAAACCTGTCTTTATTTGGTGTCTTAACTTTATATAGCTATTTTTAAAGGAATAGCTCAAACTTAGGTCATGCCTTTTTTCCAACTTTAAATCAAAGTATTATCACATCTCTTTCTTCCCTAGACTTTTTCTTCCTCCCTTTCCATGAAAGGGTTTCATTTTGAGGACAATGTCTGAGAGATTTGCTGAAAGTATGATGTGATGGTCTTCAGCATTGGGTTCCAGCGGTGTGGGGCTCAGCAGGATCTGTCTTAATGAATGGAGAGGCAGTGCAAGTTCCGTTTGCTTCTACAACTTATTCTGTACTGCGAATTAGGCTTTTAGAGGAACAACTACCCGATTGCCAAACAGTAGCTAAGTGCATGTCATTTCACAGCTGACTCTCTCGTCTCCTGCAGTTTTGGGCACTAGGTTTGATCTCCCCGTTAAGAGGAAGTGTACCTGCAGTGGAACAGGTGTTCTCTTTTCTCTCCACTTAGTGTGATAGATCCTTCCTGCACTGGAAACCAGGCCCAATACCATTCACGTGAGGGGGAAAAATAATACTTGAAATCTCTAAAAATCCCTTCAGGCGTTCTATCTTTCCATTTCAGCCTCTATGAGGATTTATGGGGATATATTGAGATTATGTTTGCTATTTTGCTCCCACTCTGCAGAAACATCTTTATGTTAAATAACAGCAACAAAACCTGTTTGATCTTCATGAAACCCTAAGTGTATCACCAGATCACAGGGCATCCTCTTTGAAGGGGTACAACTAAGGATGTTGCGTTCATACGACTTCATTTAAGCTGTTGTTATCTTAGATCAAAGAAAGTAGACGTGAAAAGTGTACCTGAGTTGGTGTTAGGGAAAAAGTGGGCAAGGAGACCATTGTTCCAGTTTCTGTCTTTAAGATTCACTTCACATCCATATGCATTGCATCACTTCGCCTTCACAGAAAAGGTATGATTTAAATGGGGCGTTCAATAGGCCATTCATTTATTCAACGAATGGTTGTTAAGCATCTACTTTATGCCAGGTATTATTCTGGCAGTGGAAATGCAGCAGTGATCCAAACAGGTAAGGTCCTTCATCCAACACAGATCAAAATCAGTAAACAAATAAATGAAACAAGATAATTTCAGAGAGGGAAAAGTACTCTGAGGACAAACTAAGGCAATATGGTGGAGATGAGGGGTTGGATACTTAAGTGGGTGATCCGGGAAGGTGGCTCTAAGGCAGTGACATTTGAGTATGAGAAAGGAAAAGGAGCCAGCTAGATGGTGCCCTAGGAATAGAGAATTTAAGGCAGAGGAAACACTAAAAGTGAACCCTAGATAAGTCAAGTAACTTGTTTAAGGTTTTACTGCAAGAGAATAGCATAGCTAAAGCAACATAGCCCTGTTTTTAACAGGCTTATGTTATTTCAGACCGTCTGGATTTATACCGATTTCAAGGGATTTCTTTATCTATCTGAAGGAATTATTGTGCATAATCCTCACCACCAATGCAAGGTGATATATTCTTAGAATGAAGTCCTCCGAGATTACATGCTTGGTTTCACTGGAGACATTAGCATCATCCACTGATCACGGTAGAAAATTCTAGGATCTTTTTAGTAGCCCTTCATTTTTAGAAAATATCAATAGTGTTTTCATTTGCTTTTGAGTTCATGTTTTAGTAAAGTAAAATTATCACTAGAGTGTAAATGTATTGTGGCCGTTACGCTAATGTCCATCATGATCTCCCAGGAAAAGTGGTGATCAGTACTAACAGCAAAAGAAATCAGCCTACTCATTTTTTTTTTTTTACTGTTCTACCCTTTCCCAGTTTTCATGAATCTCCTTTCTCTTTTGTTCTCTTTTAATATCATCAGTAAACTTAAAGTAATAACAAATTGAACACACTGAAATGGCTCTTTACCATTGATAAATCGGTAAAAGAGTCTTTATTGGAAAAGCTTCATTTTTAAAATCAGAATGATTCCATCCTTTCAGATAATGAGCTGCTTTTGGCACAATATCAGCCACAAAAGAGTTACCATTCAAGTATATGATGTTTCCTCTAATTTCTGGTCCCTGCCTTCCCCATTTCTTTCTTTAAAGGATCTCAAACTTGAACCACGGGAAGAAGAAGTTATTGAAGGGAATACTAAATCTGTAAGTACTTTTTTTCTTTCTAGGTCAAAGTGTTAGAAATATGTACTTGGCAAATATTTGAAGGAAAAAAAATTCTTCAAAATTGGCTACTATCTCAGTGAAATTTTGAAAAAGGAATACATAGGCATGTTTTATTTTGCACGGCTCTGTAGTAGTTTCTAAATTGTGATTTGTGAAAACCTAACAATGCCTACTTTGCAGGGGTTTTATGTAAGTATGTAGCATGTTATGTGTGTAAAATGAGAATTTTATGCACATATCAGTCAATGAGTTATTGAATAATTGAATGAATATGACCGGCAGAGAAGGGCAACATCCAAATTATGTCATAAACATTTTATAACCCCTGTAAGCCTGAGTGCCACGCCTGAGCTGAAACTTGATGCTATTTAGTATTATGTTACCCAGGGCCAGGCACATTGCAAGTGCTCAGAAATCATTTTTCAAAAACAAAGTTGACACTTAGAGAAAAAAGGAACATTTACATCCATAGGGAAAAGATGTCCATCAGCAGGGGTGGCAATTTATGGAAATCGAAAGAAAATGGATAAAGTGATGTTAACAGGCACTGAGACCCAACAAAAAGAAATTTGTGATTACGTAATTAAAAAGCAACACATATATATGATTTGTTATTTTACTTTATTTTGAGGCACATATTTATAGCACGTTCTGTTTGGAAAAAGTGGATCATTACATTTTCATTTAGTGAAAATTTAAATTTTAAAATCTGGGCAACCCACAGAAAATCACTTTTTTCTTAATAACTATATTGTATACTATACAGGTCTTAGAGGATCAATTGCATTTACGTGTGAAAAAGATAGGAAATACCCTTCATCTCTGTACCAGGCACTTATTCCACAGGCACTGCCTATGTGATAAAAGGTGAGGTTCACCTGTCCATCGGCTCCTACCCATCTGTCCAAACTCACAGCACAAAGGGAGTCTTCAAAGGGGGAGCTTTGGAGGGTTCTCAGAAAAGCTTAATAACGACTATTATGATTAGAATCCTATAGATATGGACACTTTCCCCAAAGATAACCCATAGTCTGCTACATGTTCAGTGCTTCTATTCCTCCAAAGACAGGGGTGTGGTCTGTGTTAATTCCTCAGGCACCCAGAATTCTAAAGGGGTACATTTTGGTGGGAAGCTGAGAAAGAGAAGGCCGCCAAGCGCGCATACTGGGAATGCTATTGCTAGAAGTCCCTTAGGGACAGGATTGTGACCTTGCAATCTTTGTATCTCTATCGTCAATTAGATTTGCATGTAGAGAACACTACACTCTAGTCCAGAAAACCGAACATAACATTTCTAATGTTGAGAGAGACCATTGTCTACTCTTATATAATTTCCTGATGTGACACTATTCTCTCGCGCTAGCTATGTGGGAGAGAAATCGTCTAAGGATTGTTTATTAAAGGTGACAGACTGTTCCATTCTCGGGTCCCTGACAGAAGAGAGGCCAACGTCAATTTTGAGAGATTCGTCAACCCACACAGCATTACTAATTCAATAGTACATAAAAGTACTTACAAGAACAAAACAGGACTGGGCAAGTTGGCTCAGCAGTCAATATTGTTTAAAAGCAGGAAAGGATATTCCTTAACTATTTTCAACCACCTGTAAAAGTAAGTAGCTGTGCTCTTTGGGAATACACATACAGTAATGATTTGAGCAAGTTTTTTTTTTTTTTTTTCAGAGCTGCCAGTAAGGTATTTGTCCTTAAAAGTTGTAGTTGATACTTAGTGACAGTGACGCATCACTGTCGACTCCTACGAAACCTTCTATATTCAGAATGACCGTAACAAATCTTCACTGTGCACAGCTGGCACTCATCATTCCACGCTCTTCCATGTTCAGTGATTTGTCTTGGTGACCCAAACCAGTAGACGTCATTGACTAGGGAGGTAGCTTGCCTTTTCCATTGGTGAATACATGAGAACTTTGAAAAATAAATTGCCCATCAGAAACCAGAGAATAAACTTTTTATGATATACTTTATTTTTTAAGTGTATTTATTTACTTTTGAGAGAGAGAGAATCCCAGGCAGGCTCTATGCTGTCAGGACAGAACCCAGTGCAGGGCTCGAACTCACAAACCACGATATCACAACCTGAGCCGAAATCAGGAGTCGGACGCTTACCCGACTGAGCCATCCAGGTGCCCCATGATATACTTAATTTTTTTAAAGCTAATCTTTAGTGAGCCTTTACTATGTGCCAAGTGTTATCCCAAACACGCACTTCTGTAATTCACTTCGTCCATCATTATGAGGTGGCGCCATCATTAACCCCATTTTGCAGGTGGAGAGTCAAGGTGTGGAAGGATTTAAGCCCCTAGCTGGACCCCAGCAGTTCTCCGCCAGACCTGCACCTGCCCTGACACTGCAACAGTCCGACTCTAGTGTTTGGTGCATTTCTGGGCACTAAAGTGGAGCTGTTCTTTGCCAGTGAGATTGGGAGCTGACAGATGACTCCTTTTCCTGAGATTTCCTGCCATGAGAGCAGAGCAGTAGTATCTGGTAGGCTTATTTAAGCACACAGCAAGAGTCCTGAAACCAACTAGCTGCCACATCTAGTTTTCTGGGACATGAGCCATTACATAATGATGAGTCTAGGATGTGATTTCTTTCTTTTTTTTTTAAGGTCCTTTGTTTTTCCTCAGTGAGAAGTAACATCTATTGAGTATCTATCCTGGGCAAGATTTTTACATAATTCGATTTAATCCTCCCCAAAGCTATGATACCAAAGTACCACGGCTCCGATTTCATTTGGTGATTTCGGATGAAAAGATGGAGCCACTGGTTCAAGGCCACATAGCTAGTAAAAGTGAAGCCAAGCTTTTTTAAATGTGTACTCTCCGCTCTTAAAGAGGAAAGGAACGAGGACAAGGTGATGGAGGTAGATGAAAAACAATGAGGCAGGGCTCTAGAGTTTTCAGGACCACCTCATACCCTTCATATCCTTTCCTGGAGTGAATAGTGCGTGAATAAAATTTATTAAAGAGCTTTTAAGAATAGTCCATGACAGGGGCGCCTGGGTGGCTCAGTCAGTTGAGCATCCGGCTTCGGCTCAGGTGATGATCTCGCGGTCTGTGAGTTCGAGCCCTGCGTCGGGCTCTGTGCTGACAACTCGGAGCCTGGAGCCTGCTTTGGATTCTGTGTCTCCCTCTCTCTCTGCTCCTCCCTGACTCATGCTCTGTCTCTCTCTTTCTCTCTCTCTCTCTCTCTCTCAAAAATAAAACATTTAAAAAAATTAAAAAAAAAAAAAGAATAGTCAATGACTAAAAACAAAAGCAACCTCTTGCTTGTTTGTTGTATGAAGAACTTGGTCACCAGTTATATGCCAGGCCCTGGGGGAGAGTCTGGAGATGAAATGGTGAATATTCCAGGCTACAGGACAGACCAGAAGGAGCTGCAGTGATTAAACAAGGGTCTACAATACACTGTGATGAAGGTTATTATAGGAAAGTATAGATTTGCACAATGATGGAACACAACTTAGGAGGCCCGGGAATGCTTCCAGAATGACATAGTATTCAAAATGAAATCAAAAAGAGTAAGGAGCTTTTAAAAATATTTACTTCTCCCTTACAACATTGAATTGTTCAAACGTCACACCAAAAGAACAACACGAAGGTGCTATGTAGGAATATTAAAATGTTCCAAGTGGTTTACAACCATCATGTGACAGAGATAGCAAGTTTTGGAATTCATAATTTTACTCTTGCCATAATGAAAAAGGAAATGTACATCAGAGATAAACCCAGATCTAAACTCCAAGACTATGACTTTATGACTCATGGAAAATTTGGGGGTAACTTATTGTCTTCTAGCTGTCAAGTGCCAAGCAGGGAGTATGAATCATTGAAAGGTCATTATGATTTTTGAAGGGAATCCAGCCAGCTCACATATCCTAGATCTGGGCAGGAGTACTGATCCACCCAAATCCTTTCTGCTTGAGGCCATTGTATGCCTCGCATGGCACTTCTTATCAAACAATTACTGGGAAAAGATGTCAATTCCCTAGATACTTTCTATATTCAAAAAGTTCTTTTTGGATTCAATATAATTTTTAACAAGGTCTTATCACGTTCTGGCACTTTTCAAAAGCTCTAACTTTTCTTGAGTACATTATTGTTGTTTATACCAGAATAGCTTATACAATAGGAGTTTACAAATCTAGTATCTTTTTCTGCCTTTCTCCCCTCATGAAGCCTGTGAATATTTTGTGAAGTAAATGAATCCCGTCATACAATATCATATGGATTGGGGCTTATTGCCAACTAATATGCCAGGGACTATTAGAACATAGTGTTGCTTTGCTATAGCTATTATGAGATTGAACAAGAGCGCACAAGAAGGTCTGTTACATTTCTGAAAACATGCTTGGAACACAACTGTGTAGTAATAGAGCTAGAAAACATGAACCAAATTAGTTGCATTGAAAATACTTCTGTCTCCAGAGATTTAAAAAGCTGAAATTCCTTGAAATAAAAAAATCCAAAGGGCGCCTAGGTGGCAGTCGGTAACGCATCTGACTCTTGGTTTCAGCTCAGGTCATGATCTCGTGATTTGTGAGTTCAAGCCCCACACTGGGCTCCATGCTGACAGTGCAGAGTCTGCTTGGGATTCTCTCTCACACCCTCTCTCTCTGCCCCTCCTGTGCTCTCTCTCTCAAAATAAATAAATAAACTCTTTTTTTAAAAAAAAAATCCAAGAAATCAAAGGTAGATGCGACTAACCTAACGTGACTAGCAAGTACCGTTCTGTAAATATTCCGTCATAATTCCATCATAACAAAATCCCTATAAAGTAAATAATAAAGGCAACACTACGCCTTCTAAAGCAGAGAAACAAAAATGCTCTGGGCTGGCTGTTCACACCAGATTTCAGTGAGGATCTCAGACTGTATATTTGACATAAGTGACATACAGAAATATCATTAAGGTATCAGGGCACCTTCTCTACCTCTCCCATGCTCCCACATCCTACAACTTGACCTGGCCAGCCTAGAAAAGGTAAGGATTTTCTTTGGAGCTCAGAAGGTCTATTTTAAATTACCCAAGGAGATTCAGAAAGCTTCTCTTGTCACAGTAGTCCTAACACGTAGACAGATTATCTGGACCTCGTAAGTTGTTTTCTTTGTGTAAACATCTGAGGAAAGGAGGGAAAAGGTATGCCTTGTTTGGGTTGCAAAGTAAATTTATTTTCCAAATCATATTCACATCCATCTATGTAAGTGAGTGAATCACTTAGCTACTGCTGTGTAACAAACCACCCAAAATGAAGTGTTTTAAACCACAATTCTAGAGGCAGGCAATTTAAAGTGGGATCAGGCGGATGGTTCTTCTGGTGTCAGCTGGCCTCCTTAGGGCATCTGCAGTCAACTGCATGCCAGCTTTGCTGATCTTGGTGGGACTTCCTTATATGTCCGGGGACTCAGCTGGGATGAATCCACTGACCCAGCTCTGTTCTCTGTGGTCTTTAATTCACCAGCACACAGGTTGACAAAACTACAGTGCGCTGCCTATTTTTACCTATAAAGTATTATTGGAACACAGCCACACCCATTTGTTTGTTGTCTGTGGCTGCTCTCACACTAAAACAGATGGAGGAATGTGACAGGAACCTTAGGGCCCACAAAGTCTAAAATATTTATTATCTGTCCCTTCACATAAAAAGTTTTCTGACCCCTGATCTCGCAGGGCTTGTTTACATGACAATTTCAGGTATCGGAGAGAAAGTGTGAAAACTCACAAGGGGTCTGGAGGCCTAACCATGAAACTGGCACCCTCTTATTTCTGCCATGTTCTGTTGGCCAAAGCAAGTTTATAAGGCTGGCCCAGATCCAAGGGAAGGAGAAGTAGAATCCATGTTTTCATAGAAGCAGCCGAAAAGTCACATTTCAAAGGACATGCATTGCTCATGGTTCTGCTCATGGTTACAAATTAGATCACATAAGAGTTGCCTTCAGACTAAAAGGAGTATGGTGGAATAGGTAGATATAAATTTATAGCTCTCATTAGAAAATCCATGAGAATCGTCTGAGTCATTGTTGATCACAAATACATGATCGAGAAGTTCCTACAGATTTGTGTCAAAAGAACGTGTCCACAATGATTTTGGCAGAGAGATTAACTTAAACTCTTAGTTACTGATATTAAAAACAGGTCCTGCGAGAGTCGTACAGGGGGCTGATTGTTCATTACACAATCTGAGGAGATAGTTATAGGCTTGTATCTACCTATCCTTGATCTCTGACCCTTAAAGGGAAATAAAACAAAGCTTAGTTAAAATTACTGAACTCATTAGGTAACTGGGCTATGAAAACAAATAGACCCAAATGGAGAGTGATTCCAATATAATGAAAGTTTTTTCCTTGCCCGATAATCAGTTCACACAATGATTCAGGGACACGGGCTCCTCCTCTCAAGTGTGGCTCTGCCATTCCCAAGACAGGTCATTCTATCAACAGAAAAGGGGAAGAGAATGTGGGAGGGGCTCACCTCCTTCCTGAACATCTTGTCCCAAAAGCAATACACAGCACTCCTGCTCATATTGTATTGGTGAAAACTTATCAGTTGGTTACACCTAACTGCAAAGGATGATGCAACACGTGCTCTAACTGTACCTAGAAAGAAGAGGAAATGGATTTTGGTGAATAGCTTGGAGTCTTTGCCACAGTGAGCCTTCCGGTCATTAAATATTCATTCTTTTCACATATATAGAACACACCCAGAGTCTTCTCCATTACTGCTTCTGGCTCACAGTCTAGGATCTCTGCATGATGATCTGTCCTCTCTGTAAGATCAAGATGTAGACCCTTGCGGTCCGATATACTTATGAACCAAGAAGTAAGCTATCTCCCCTCACCACTCCCCCCAAACACAGAGATAAAACCGGGCCAGGAGAAATGTCATAAAAAGTGCAATTCAGGAAAGGCATGAGTAGGAAGCATACGGCGTTCACTGGTTCGTTGCAACAGTGAATTCATGCTGGGAAGGTATTTGTCAGGGAAGGAAGTTCTGTGATGGGACACTGGATCTCCATTCTGGGAGGAACCCCCTTGTCCATTGTTCTTCTTTTGAGAGTTTCTTCTCGTTTCATCAGCCTCTGTGACCACATCAAAAACAGCTCACTGGAGAGTACTGTACTCTGTAGGAGTTACGCAGTATTGATAGCTTGTGTCCCGCTCGTGTGCGTTTGGGTGCCCAAATATTACTTTAAGGCTCACTCAGAGGATTTTTGAGACTAGAATCAAGATTTATTTGACAGTACAGTTCTGTCAAAAATTTAATAGACTTCTGGTCAGTTTACATATCGTCAGTTTCATGTGCTAGTATCGATACCTTAAGTTATTCTACACACGTTGTTTTCAAACCTTGTTGATTTCTTTACTAAACCTTATAAAGGCAAGGATTCTATCTTGATTCGTCACTGTATGCCCAGAATCCAGCACCCAGCATTTGCCTGCAGGAAAACAAAGTAGGAACAATTATTGAATACATAAAGTGCCTAACATCATACCTATTAGATACCATCATACCTAATAGATACCATAATATCTATTGGTATTACTGTCTTCGACAATGGTAGCTATTAACAATGAAGCAAGAAACTCATCGGACAGGAGACAGCAAGCTGGGTGCTTAATTCTGGCTCTGCTGCTACACAGTGCAAGTTATTTTCCTCATATTCTGAATCATCCTTACATTCTTGCTGTTGTTTTGCACTTAAATTTTTTTTTTTTTTATTTCAGAGCACCCACGTAGGGGAGGGGGCAGGGGGAGAGAGAGAGAATCTTAAGTAGGCTTGATCCCACGACCCTGGGATCATGACCTGAGCCGAAATCAAGAGTTGGATGCTCAACCAAGTGAGCCACCCAGGAGCCCTGTTTTGCACTTTTGTAACTCACTCCCAATCCTTTTTTTTTTTTTTTTTGCACTTCTGTGATTCATTCCCAACCCTTGATGATGGAAGAAAGGCTTTATCCTGAGATCAAAATGCCATGAGAAGCTCACAGGCAGAACTGTAGGAAAGTCTTCAAAACTACAGGTGCTATAAAGGTGATAGGATTTGTTACAAGAAGCAATTGGCATCCAGCCCAGTGTGATCCGTTAAACACAGTCTCCATCTGATGCCATGAGATTTTGAGCAGGGCCTATGGCATATCTTAGGTGGTTAATGTTTGAGAACCCTGTGACGGTTCATGTACCTTTGGAAATGCAACTTTGAGCGCACGTTTCTTGAAATTTGGTTGTTTGTAATGATGTGCGAAACATGTCTATTATCACAAAATACTTACGGTGAAGGTGGAGCCGTCCGGTGTGTGGGGTAGGACCACTCTTTAAAAATGACTACAGGCCGGTGATCCCAGCCCTGGCTGCACGTTACAGTCACCTGGGGAGGTTTTGTAAATACCAGTGCTTGGATCTCACGTCCAGAGATTCTGATAGAAGTGCAATTTTAAAACCTCCCCAGCGCTTCAAATTGAGAATCACTGCTTTTAAAAGGGAAGTATGTCATTGGGAAGACATTCTCTTTGCACCTGCTTCGAGAGGCAAGAAGAATGTCCTGCCTGCATTACGGCTTTTATACAGTGTTGTTGCCTTGGATCGGTCAGCGTCTTCCTGTTGGTCGTATTTTCAGATGAGAATTGTTTGCCTTGTGAGGAGGGCTGGGCTGGGCTGCAGGGGGTCAGCTTCAGCAAGGCTCCAGAGCAGTGACACTTGCCTCTTCCTCCGCAGCACATCATGCTTGTGCAGCGTCAGATGTCTGTGATAGAGGAGGACCTGGAAGAATTCCAGCTTGCTCTGAAACACTATGTAGAGAGTGCTTCTTCCCAAAGCGGCTGTTTGCGGTAAGTGCTCCCTCGCGTGCAGGATGAAGGTGGGGCCGGCAGAAAGGCATTTGAGAATCTCCTTGTGTTTCTGTTGATTATTCCAGGCTTCCGGGTGATGCATTTTAGCAGACTTTAGCTGGATGTTGCTCTTTTATTCTTGGGCTCTGTGTGGATTTTGATCACTGGGGGCACCAAGGGAGATAAAACGGAGAGAACGATTTGAAATGGAGAATTTTGCATAGACTGAAATCTCCCCTTTTGCCTCCAGGCAGGCCCACACTGATTTAAAATCACCTCTGGTAGATGAGGCCCCAAGTCCAGTACATCTAGCTCTGATTGCTCCCTTGGCAACATGCCCCATATCCTAATAATCATTTCAGCCATTATGAAACTGCACAATATCTGAAGTCTTGATTACAGGTCATTAAAAAAAAAACAAAAAAAAAAACCTCTTTCCATAGCCACCCCAGCTCAGGCTTCAATTATCTTAGGCTACTAAAATTTATGATCTATTCCTCATTTTCAGTTTCTCTACTCCAAGTGGTCCAACAAACAGTTACTAGAAAAATTTTTCCAGAAACAGTTATTATAAACTGTTCCCTTAATCAGGAACTGCAGTAACTCTCTGAGTGTCTTAACCAAGGGCTAGCTGTTTCTCTGGCGCTGTGTTTGTCCGACTCAAGAATCCATAGCACTGCTACCATTGTCTCTCCCTCACCGGAGCTTGCCCAGCTGCCCACTGCCTTTCCAGCATAATCCGTGCCTCTGGCCCGGCCATTCTCCCTCCCAGAAATGCATGGCCAGCTGGTAGGTCTTGGCCAAGCCCACATTCTGCCTCGAGTCCAAAGCCCAGCCCCAGACTCACCTGCTTCTGGAAAACGACCACAACCAGGACACCCCTGCCTTGGGAGCTGGTTTAAACTGCATTTCGTAATGCTTTTCAAGTATTCCTTCGGTAAAGCTCTTAAATGCATGTGTGCATACGTGTGTATTACACACACGCATAGAAACTCATACTTTATGTCTCTGAGTACTTCGGTGTTACTCCCAGTAATTCTGTTTTATTCATGCTCCAACAGAATACCTCCCCAGTTAAGAAGTCTGGCTCTGGAGTTAAAATTGGGATCGTATTTGTTTTGTGATTTAGGGAAAGATCCTTATTGGCTCTAAACTTCTGTTCCTCATCTCGAACTTCCTAAGGTGATTGTGAGGGATTAACTGAGTGCTCGGCCCAGAGAGGCCCAGAGACCCTGAGCTGGGGTTGCTATCGCTTCCTCATCTGGCTGGCTGACCTCTGACCCACTCTCTGGCATTTAAGGGGACTTGCTCAGCGCTGTTTAGGGCAGACGCTCACCATCTTCCAGTCATGCCATTGTAAGAGAAACACAGGAGATGCTGAGCTTGCTTTGTTGTTATTGTCGTCGTCCTACTTCACACCAAACTCAGAAGGGCTCACATTGAAACCATTGTAGTCCTTTTAGTTCAGTGACCTAGGGATTTGCCAAAGTGAGAGTCTATATAGCTTTAAAAGCCTACTCACGTAAAACTGGAAGTGACTGCTTGGAAAATGCAAAAAGAGTGTGATGTGTGTGTGTGTGTGTGTGTGTGTGTGTGCGCGCGCGCGCGCATGTGTGTGCGCATGTGCACCTGTACACCATCCACTACAGAAAGTAGAGCACGGTACTTGCCAAAGAAATGGGAACATAGAGCAGATCAAGTCTGGTTTGGTCATCACAATCTCCAGGGATGGTTTAGCCTTCTTGCATTTATAAATAGGGCACAAAGTTTGCTTATTTTTTAGGGTTCAGAGATACTGCTTTAACGTGTGTGGGACAAAGGGCCTGAAGCCAGGCGGACGGCCCCGGCAGGGGGGAAGCAGGTGTGGGAGAGCAGCTGAGTAGATAGATCTGTGCTGCCTGCCACCGACTCTGTCCTCTCAGCAGCCAAGGAAAATTGCTCCCTCGGCTCCAGCTGTGAAGAACAGGGAGGGAGAGGATCCTCTTCCAGGGAGATAAATGGAGACTCAGCTTCTCCTCTTCCCTTGCACGACTGGTTTGTTTTTTAAGGACTCTTCACTCACTTATTGCTGATTTTTCGGCTGATTTCCTTCTTTTACTGAAATTCTCAAAAAGTAGACTTTATCAGATGGAAGGAGCATCAGAGAACCACTCCACATGGGTGCAAACCATATGGAATACATGTCATGCTGGCACGCCTGTCTAAATTCAGTTGCGCCGCTAATCAAATTCAGTCTACTGTCTGCATCCATTGATGGGCGAATGGGCCGCTCACGCTGTCAGTCATGCTCCACCGTGCCCTGCACTGTTGCCTTGGGCTTGGCTGATACAATAAAACTCTGAGAATTACCACTTTTGCAGATTCTTCTCCCATAATGTTAGGCTCAGCTTCACCATGGCTAGATAGGAAATGCCGCTGTAACACAGAGTAGGAATTAAGGATTTGCTACTAGATTAAGCAGTGTGTGTCCATGCTCTTATTTCTTCTTCACTGCAGTGATCTGATGTATCACCTCCAGTTAAGGAGGAAATACGCTCAGATACATTAACCATCTTGCCCAAGTGTGCCTGACTCCAAAACCCACATTTAATCCTTCTTCCCCGTATTTGGTCATCGTTGAATTAAAGTTTCCTAGACTTTCTGTGGTTAACCATGGGTAGAATGGACAAGATCCCTTCTGTTCCAATTACAGGGTCTTATTGTCTTAAATTCCGGCAACTGAATTAGAGACGCTTTTGCCCTGAAGGCACTTGACTATAAGACTTAGCTGTTTAGGGGCTGACAGAGCCCTTGTCGGAGTATTAGTCAATTGAGTTTTAAAATGAGTTGTTAGTGGAAAAGCCAAGCAGATCAGTTGTGTGATTCATCTATTATACACACGCACACACGTGTGCATGTGCACTGTTTGATGATCTTTTTGCTTATTTTGTAATCATGAAGGCTTATTAATCCCTGGGGGGAGGCACCAATCGAATATATGTGTGTATTCTTAGAACCATGCTTGATACTGGGAAAAATGAGAAGAGTTTCTGCTTTCAAGGGTCTTAGAATCCAGTTGGGAAAATCAGTTGCTCATTCATGGCCTAAAATTTCACTGCTGCTAAGTAGAATAAAATGTTTTCTGAAGTCACTCTCAGATGTGAATTCTAGAATTTGTCTGTATTCTAAACTCTATGTCAAGGGCTCAGGAAACTTGAATGTGGAATTGTATTAGAATTGACCCTGAACTTTACCATGGCCAAAGAATCATCTTTTAAGAACGAATGATACCCTCTGGCGTATCATTTATCAGCATTTTTATGTAGGTGAAATAAATTGGTGGCTGGATCTTCGTGTGGAGAAGTGGAGATTGTCCCTCCCGATGGGCCTTTTCTCCTTGGTTAGGTTCTGTGAGTTAACATAGACATATGGGGAAAGCAGGAAGCCGAGAGGAAGAGAGTTTTTCCATGAAGAGCCATCTGCCTTTGGTAACTTATCTTCAACCCCAATTATTCCTGACCACATCCTTTCCCCTAGAAACTGTTTCACTGCCATTTTCCAGCTGCTAGGAATATTCAATCCTGGAGCTCAGGGCTGAAGCTCAGGGCTGGGCTGAAGCTCTAAGTGACTACATCCAGGGACAGCTTAGCCAAAGAACTCTTGCTTCAGCCAGTGAGTGGTAAGTATCACAGGAAGTCTGAACACATCGAGGAGCAAGACTGAAGCATATAGCCACAACTCAGCAATGTGCTATGTAATTCTAAGTTGGAAAATAATTGAAAGCTAATCATTCAAGCCCTAAGCCTTTTCAATGGAAATATTGCCAAGAGAAATGTTTCTAAAAATTATTTCATAATTAACCTTTTCTCGGTGGCATTATTGCACATTGCATATGTTATCTGTATTGTACAGTCTCAAGTAGCAATGTCCTTAAACACCATTGCTATGTATTGGTCAGTTTCACTCTTACCTGAAAGCACCCAGTCAGTAGCACAATTCTGATTAGCGTTTTCACCCATGTCCCTTTAAGCCAAAATCTGCACTGGCCTTTCAGCTCTATCATCTGGCTCTTTACCAGAAGACCTAGAGTCAGGAAGAAAGAGAAGGGTGCAATACCAACAAGCCTTCCTTCAAGATCTGATCCTCAGGATGCAAGCATTTCCCAGAAGCCCTTGCTTCCCAGCATACATTCCTTGGCATTTCATTGGCCCAGCTCAAGTCACATGGTCGTTCCTGACTCCCGGGTAGGTGAGGATACCGGAAATAGATAGATAGATAGATAGATAGATAGATAGATAGATAGTTGATACAGAGAGATAGATGAGAAAGATAGATTAAGAAAAAGATGTATTCTGAGGGGTTGGCCCACATGATTATGGAGACTGAGAAGTCCCACGATCTGCCACCTACAAGCTGGAGGCCCAGGAGAGCTGGGGGTGTAGTCCAGTCCAACAGAAAGGAGTGAGATGGTGATGACTGTCTCAGTCCAGCGCTGATGGGCTGATTGGATATATTGCAAACTCAACAGTGGCAAGGTTCTGTTAAGAAAGAGGGGGGTAATAGTTGGGGCAATAGACAGTGTTTGGTATATCATCCCCAGAGTCACTTCAACTCCCCAGAGTCCCCAGAGTAATTAAAATTACTTAATCCACATAAAATGTTTACACCAGGGTCTGGAACAGAGTGATACACATGTTAGCAATCATCACAATTGCTGTTAGTGTATATAAATAATATAATGATCATCATCATTATTATTGGCTTGCTGCTTCTCATTTTCACAAATATGTCTTTTTTCCTTCAGTTTTTTTTTTCCTGGCCTCGTTTTCTCTCCAGTTTCTTTTACTTCTGTCATACTTCTCAGCTTTAGCACCATTGAGGATTTAGCCTTTGTAACTGCTCATCCAGTGAAAGTGCTACTTTCTTCTTGGCTATTGAGCTAACGGCTGATACGCACAAAATTTGCCAAAGACTGGGCTAAATATTCTACACGCAACACTTTACTCCTCACAGTCCTGTAATTATCACCATTTTACCGATGAGGAAACAGGTTCAGTAATGGGCCCAAAGTGACAAAGCTAACAAGTTGTAGCTAAAGGTAGGCCTGCTGGGTTGTACCTCACACCGCTATCTCATTCCCCTGTGATACTTTCTTCAGTCCTTTAAAAGCGTGAGAATTATGCTAAAAGTTTTTGAATTCCTTACAGTCTAATGGATGTCTAGAAAAATGGAAGGTCCAATAGCAGGATAAGTTGGTATTTAATGTGATATGTAATATAAATGAATTAGTCTGTAGCAGGCAGTTCATGAAGAGACTAAAATGCTAGGCTGAGTATTTTAAACTTTATCCTAAAAAAGAAAAAAAAAAAAACAAAAACCTCATGGGTTGAAATTTGTCCATTACATGGTCAAATTAAGTTCGGAGATTAGAGACCCTTTGAAACTCTTGAAGAAGCTATGGATTTTCTTCCCAGAAAAAAATAGACATGCACATCAATTTGCAGCTCATTTCTGGGATTTCCAGGAACAGCCCCCTACACCCCACCAAGAGCTTATTCAAGAACTCCTAGGATTAGAAAATCTTTGATTTCACTTTCCATCCAATTCCTTTGATTCTGTTATAAACCTTTCCCCTGGAATATTTGAAATTGAGCTAACAATGTTTGCTACATCATACCTTAGTTCGGCAATCCAGATAAACAGCTTTGCAAAAAACATTAAACTATTTACCAGCAAAGAGCTAAAGGAAAATATTACAATTTCTGTGTACAGTTACCACCACCTGCTGGTCATACTTAGGTAAATCCTAAACTACATTTAGCTTGACTTTTACACTGATACATTCTGTTATCTTTTAAATCAATATCCTTAAAACAGTGTGGAGGTTCCTCAAAAAATTCAAAATAGAACTACCCTATGAGCCAGCAATAGCACTTTTAAGAATTTATCCAGCGGATACAGAAGTGCTGATTCATAGGGGCACATGTACCCCAATGTTTATAGCAGTGCTTTCAACAAGAGCCAAATTATGCAAGAGCCTAAATGTCCATCAACTGATGAATAGATAATGAAGATATGGTTTATATATACAATGAAATACTACTTGGCAATGAGAAAGAATGAAATTCTGCCATTTACAACAATGTGAATGGAACTAGGTGGTATTATGCTGAGTGAAATAAGTCAGAGGAAGACAGATATCATGTTTTCACTCATATGTGGAACCTGAGAAACTTAACAGGAGTAACGGGGTAACAGAAGGGGAAAAAATAGTTACAAACAGGGAGGGAGGCAAACCATAAGAGACTCTTAAATACAGAGAACAAACTGAGGATTAATGGGGGGGGAGGGGTGGCGGGGAAGAGGGGAAAATGGGTGATGGGCGTTGAGGAGACATTTGTTGGAATGAGCACTGGGTGTTGTATGTGAGCGTTGAATCACAGGAATCTACCCCCAAAACCAAGAACACACTGGATACACTGTATGTTAGCCAACTTGACAATAAATTATATTTAAAAAATAATAATAAAAATAAATATCCTTGCTGTTGGTCTATACTTTCATTTTGATTTCTCATCTGAATATAATCTAAAACATTAGATTGAACAAGCTGGACTTACAGAGTTTTTTATTTTACTTTACTTTTAAATTCCAGAATAGTGAAAGCACAGTGTTACATTAGTTTCAGATGTACAGTATAGTGATGCAACAATTCTATACATTACTCAGTGTTGATCATGATAAGTGTGCTCTTAAACTCCTTCCCTGTTTCACCCATCTCCCCACCCACCTCCCCTCTGGTAACCATCATTCCGTTCTCTGTAGTTAAGACTTTGTTTCTTGGTTTGTCTTTTTTTTTTCCTTCATTTCTTTTGTTTCTTAAATTCTACATATGAGCAAAATCATACTATTTGTCTTCCTCTGATTGACTTATTTTGCTTAGCATCATACTCACCAGATCCATCCATGTTGTTGCAGATGGCAAGATTCCATTCTTCTTTATAGCTGGGTAATATATCCTGTTATGTGTGTGGATAAAGGTGCGATGTGTATACACACAAACATGCACATATATACACACTGCATCTTTGTCCATTCATCTATCAGTGGACACTTGGGCTGCTTCTATATTTTGGCTATTGTAAATAATGCTGCTGTAAACATGGGGGCGCACATATCATTTTGAATTAGTGTTTTTTTGTTCTTTGGGTAAATACCCAGTAGTGGAATTACTGGATCACATGGTAATTCTGTTTTTGATTTCTTGCAGAACCTCCATACTGTTTTCCACAGTGGCTGCACCAATTTGCATTCCCACCAACAGTGCATGACGGTTCTTTTTTTTCTCCACATCCTCACAAACACTTGTTTCTTGTGTTTTTTATTTTAGCCATTCTCCCAGGTGCTAAAATTGTGCTTTTGATTTGCATTTCCCTGATGATTAGTGATGTTGACCATCTTTTCATGTGTCTCTTGTCCATCTGGATGTCTTCTTTAGAGAAATGTCTGTTCATGTCTTCTCATTTTTTAATTGGATTATGTGTTGGGTTTTGTGTTGAGTTGTACAAGTGTTTTATATATTTTGGATACTAACCCTTCATCAGATACGTCATTTGCAAATATCGTCTGCCATTCAGTAAGTTGTCTTTTTGTTGATTGTTGACTGTGCAGAAGCTTTTTATTTTGGTGTAGTCCTAACATTTGCTTTTGTTTCCCTTGCCTTACGAGACATATCTAGAAAAATGTTGCTACAGCCAATGTCAGACAAGTTACTGCCTGTGTTCTCTTCTAGGATCTTTATGGCTTCAGGTCTCACATTTAGGTCCTTGATCCATTTTGAGTTTATTTTTGTGTATGGATTAAGAAAGTGGTCCAGTTTGATTCTTTTGCATGTAGCTGTTCACTTTTCCCAACACCCTTTGTCAAAGAGACTATCTTTTTCCCACTGCATATTTTTGCCTCTTTTGTCAAAGATTAATTGAGCATATAATCATGGTGGGTTTATTTCTGAGTGGGGTATGCTGTTCCATTGATCTCCGTGTTTTTGTGCCAGTAGTATACTGGTTTTGATCCCAGCAGCTTAATACCAAAGCTTGAAATCTTGGATTGTGATACCTCCAGCTTTGCGTTGCTTTTCCAGGACTGCTTGGGCTATTCAGAGTCTTCTGTGGTTCCATATAAATTTTAGGATGATTTGTTCTTGTTCTGTGGAAAATGCTGTTGGTATTTTGACAGGAATTGCTTTAAATCTGTAGATTGCTCTGGGTACTATAGCCATTTTCACAGTATTGGTTCTCATGGATGCTCATGGATTGGGATGTTTTAAATGTATTGTTGAATTCACTTTGCTAATATTTTGTCGAGGGTTTGTGTCTGTGTTCATCAGAGATGGTGGCCTGTAGTTCTCTTTTTTGTAGTATTTTCATCTGGTTTTGGTGTCAGGGTAATGCTGGCCTCACAGAATGAATCTGGAAGCTTTCCTTCCTCTTGTATTTTTTGGAATAGTTTGAGGAGAGGAGGTATTAGCTTTTCTTTAAATGTCTGGTAGAACTCACCTGTGAAGCCGTCTGATCCTGGACTTTTGTTTGTGGGGTTTTTTTGATTGCCGATTCAATTTCACTGCTAGCAGTTGGTCTATTCAAATTTTCTGTTTCTTTCTGCTTCAGTTTTGGGAAGTTACAGGTTTCTAGGAATTTATTCATTTTTCCTAGATTGTCTACTTTGTTGGCATATCATTGTTCATAATATCATCTTAATAATTCTTTGTATTTCTGTCATGTTGGTTATTTCTCATCTTCAATTTCTGATTTTATTAAGTTCTTTCTCTCTCTCTCTCTCTCTCTCTTTGATACGTTCTGGCTAAAGGTTTATTAATTTTGTTGATCTTTTCCAAGAAGCAGCTCCTGGTTTCATTGGTATGTTCTATTGCTTTTTTTAGTTTCTATTTTGTTTATTTCTACTTTAATCTTTATTATTTACTTCCTCTAGTGATTTGGGTTTTGTTTATTCTTATTTTTCTAGCTCTATTATGAGATTTTTCTTGCTTCTTGAGGTAGACCTGTACTGCTATAAAACTTCCCTCTTAAACTGCTTTTGCAGCTTCTGAAAGATTTTGGAACATTGAGCTTTTATTTTCATTTATCTCCATGTATTTTTTAATTTCCTCTTTGACTTCATGATTGACCCATTCATTGTTTAGTAGCATGTTATTTAACCTCTCTATATGCTATTTCCAGAGGTTTTTTCTTGATGTTTATTTCTATTTTCATAGCATTGTGGTAAGAAAAGATGCATGATATGATGTCCGTCTTTTTTAATTCCTTGAGGCTTGTTTTTGTGGCCTAACATGCAATCTATTCTGGAGAATGTTCCATGTGCCCTTGAAAAGAATGTGTATTCATTTTAGGATGGAATGTTCTGAATATATCTGTTAGAACCATCTGGTCCAATGTGTCTTTCAAAGCCACTGTTTCCTTATTGATTTTGTTTGGATGATCTGTCCATTGATGTAAGTGGGTTGTTAATGTCCCTTACTTTTATTATATTACTCTTGATTACTTTATGTTTGTTAATAGCTGCTTTATGTATGTGGGTACTCCCATGTTGGGTGCATAAGTATTTACAGTTGTTTTACCTTCTTGTTGGATTATTCCTTTTATGATTATCTCGTGTCCTTCTTTTTCTCTTGTTATAATATTTGTTTTAAAGTCTCTTGGCTGATGTAAGTCTTGCTACCTTGGCTTTCTTTTCATGTCCATTTGCTTGATAAGTGTTCTTCCATCCCTTCACTTCCAATCTGCATGTGTCTTTAGGTCTGAAATGAGTCTCTTATAGGCAACATACAGATGGGTCTTGCTTTTTCATCCATTCCACCACCCTGTGTCTTTTGATTGGATCATTTAGTCCATTTTCACTCAAATTATCAATAGATATGCACTTACTGCCATTTTTTTACTTGTTTTATGGTTGTTTTTGTCCTTCTCTGTTTCATTCTTCTCTTGCTCTTTTCTCACAATCAGTTGGCTTTCTTTAGAGATGTTCTTGGATTCCTTTCTATTTTTTTTGCATATATAGGTTTTTGATTTGTGGTTACCATTCTGTTTGTATGTAACATCTTATGCATATAGCAGTCTGTGTTAAGTTGATGGTTGCTAAAGTTTGAACTCATTCTTTACTCCTCTCCCCCCACATTATAGGTATATGGTGTCATGCTTTACATCCTTTACATACTTTACATTTACATATTGTGAGCCCCTTGACCAATTTTTACATATGCACTTAACTTTACTCTCTTGTGCTTCTCAATGTACTTCTTATTCCAACTCATGATCTTTCCATTCCACTCAGAGTTCCCTTTAACATTTCTTGCGAGGCTGGTTAAGTGGCGATGAATTCCTTTAACTTTTGTTTGTCTGGGAAACTCTTTCTCTCTCCTTCTATTCTGAATGATAGCCCTGCTGAATAGAGTATCTTTGGCTGCAGACTTTTTCCTTTCAATACTTTGAATATATCATGCCACATCCTTTTAGCCTGCAGTGTTTCTGCAGAAAAAAATCAGCTCATAGCCTTATGTGGTTTCCCTTGTATGTAACTGTTTTCTTTTTTCTTGCTGCTTTTACTGTCTCCTTCCTCAGATTTGGGAAGTTTTCAGCTATGATTTCTTCAAATAAATTTTCTGCCTTCTTTTCTGTGTTTTCTCCTTCTGGGATCCCTGTGATAGGAACGCTATTACACTTGATGATGTCTCTGAGTTCCCTAAATTTATATTCCTTTTGTATTATTTTTTTTTCTTTCTCCTGTTCAGCTTGCTTTCCACTACTGTGTCCTCCAAGTCACTGATGTTTTTCTGCTTCCTCTAATCTACTCTTTCTTCCATCTAGTGTATAGTTTCATTTACTGTTCTTCATCTATGATCAGTTCTTTTGTATGTTTCTGTCTCATTGTTAAGGGTCTCACTGAGGTCCTCTACTCTTGTCACGTTCAGTGTCTTTATGCCCATTACATTCTCTATCAGGTATATTACTTACCTGTTTCAGTTACATCTCTTGCTGTCGTTTTGCCCTATTCTTTCATTTGGGATATATTTCTCTATCCCCTCATTTTGTCTCTGTCTGCGTGTTGGGAAAGTCAGCTCTGTCTTCTGCTCTTGAAAATAGTGGGCCGTGAAGACGAGGTCCTGTAGTGCCCTGCAGTGCAGTGTCCCGTTTACCAGAAGCTGGCACTTCAGGGGTGTCCGCTGTGTGTGTTGCATGCACCCTAATGTTTCGGCAGAGCCGCTTTTCCCTCCGGTCCAGTCACCTGCAATGGCTCTCTTTGCCTGTCATCAGCAGTGTTTGGTCCCTGTCCTGTTGGTGGGCCAGTCTCAGGCTGCCTTGGGCTTGAGTCAGAGCGCGCATTGACAGAGAGAGACATAGTAGCACTTTTGCTGTTTTTGCCCTGGGGAGTTTTTGTTGTTGGGTGTGGCCTGTAATCAGACCAGCTGTCTGCCCCCACTCCACGTCTGGGGCTGTAGTTGGCCTGGTGTATGTGTGGTTATCTTCCCCTCTCCCAGGGGCTGGAGTCACTTTGGAGTGGTGCTTTGGGTGGGCTCCAGCCAAGAGCATATTGGAGGGGGCAGATCCGCTCAAGTGCACAGGGGCAGGATGTGTGATGTTAGCAAGGTTTGTGCCGGTCTGTTGTGCAAGGGACCTGCACCTGCCAGAGCTGAGACTGGAGACGGTGGATCTGCAGAAGTGCAGGGCTGCCCGGGGGACCGCAGGGGGGCAGGATGCGGAGTATTAGCAAGTTAGGTAGGGATCATCCCTGCCTCCCTGGTTCCCACCGGTGGCTGTGGGTTTATACTGGGGAGCAGGAGAGTGAAACGGCACCCGCCTGCTCCTTTGTTCCAGAAATCTGCCGGTGATCCCTGCCCCTCCAGCACGTGCCCTGAGAGTAGTCAACAGATCTTCCTCTAGTATAGCCCATTTTTCAAACTGCTGCTCCTGTGCTGTATCTCGGTGGGGCTGTTGTGTTCTTTAAGGGGGGGGATTCAGTTTCCTGCGGCCTTTCAGGCTCACCCAGAGCCAAGCCTGCTGATTTTTTTTTTTTTAATTTTTTTTTCAACGTTTTTTATTTATTTTTGGGACAGAGAGAGACAGAGCATGAACGGGGGAGGGGCAGAGAGAGAGGGAGACACAGAATCGGAAACAGGCTCCAGGCTCCGAGCCATCAGCCCAGAGCCTGACGCGGGGCTCGAACTCACGGACCGCGAGATCGTGACCTGGCTGAAGTCGGACGCTCAACCGACTGCGCCACCCAGGCGCCCCAGCTACTTCCCTGCTTTAAATCCTTCAGTGGCTGTTCATTGCCCCAGGATTACATCCAGCCTTTACCTCAACATGTCTTTTCAGCACATCCCCACCCAACTCCTTCAAAACCTACTATATAGGCTTTTAGCCACTCTGATACTGGTCAAAGAACTTCAAGGGACAAATTTTTCTTGCCTAAATTGGGAAAGCAAACAACAACAAACTACGATCATGGCTAAAATGGCTAGGATGTAGACTCTGAAAGTTGAACAGAGAAAACTGAGAGGTGTGTATGTGGAAGAGAGAGAGCGGGGGAAGGAGGGAGGGAAGGAGAGGAGGAGGACCATTGGGCACTAGCGAGCCAGAAGCCTTGTTATATAGCAGCAGTGTGGACTCACATGGCTAACAACAGGACCCCAAACAAAAGCTGTCCATCCAAGGATGGGGTAAGACCAGGAATTTGGAAAGAGCAATAGGGAGTGACAGGATGGATTCAAAGAGCTGCGCTTTTGAGGGCAGGGGCAGTGGCACAAAACATTTTTCTGACATTATCTGGCACAACAATCTTTTGAAGGAGTGAAATTTTACACAAGTTATATTTGTGATGTCTGTAATATACTGAGACAGTTTTCATGATGCCAAAGCAGAAAATTAAAAAATTATGTCAAACAAAACAGACATATTGAAATAATTTTTCACAAAACTCTCTTTTTCATGCAGGCACCATGGGTGTTTCCTGTATGAGTAGATAAGATTGTTTCATACCACATACAGAGATGATTAGAAAAAGTAGTTTGCTGTTTGTCTTTAATTTCCTGTGGCTACTTACGCCTTTTCTTTTCCATTCCAGCATTTCCATACAAAAGCTTTCCAATGAATCTCGCTACATGATTTATGAGTTTTGGGAGAACAGTAGTGTGTGGAATAGGTAAGTAATAAGCAGCCTTTTTTTTTTTTTTTTTTTTTTGGCTAGGAGGGAGAAATCTACATGATATTTTTAGGACCTGTAGGAAAACCCCCATTCCCTTTATCTTACCTTAAAATGTGTCATTTGCTCAGTTTCCTCAATCCCAAATTTTTAGGAATTTATTTCATGGATTAGAAACCACTTTCCTCTTGAAACAAATACCTTTGGTAATTGTCCTACTTTAAGTATAACCATTTTACTGATGCTATCAAGTAAGAGTTAGATATGGGTCATGGGTATCTAAAGTGTCAGGGGGGCAGGTGAACAAAGGACACAGAAAGGATGAGAAAGTCATTTTACTTTCTATTTTTTTCATAAGTTCTGTGGTGTTTTGTAATAAAACTATATAA
Source organism: Panthera uncia (assembly GCF_023721935.1). Classification (NCBI taxonomy): domain Eukaryota; kingdom Metazoa; phylum Chordata; class Mammalia; order Carnivora; family Felidae; genus Panthera; species Panthera uncia. The sequence continues at coordinate 44,803,720 of NC_064812.1, read as the reverse complement.
TGGTTAATATCATCATAGCTTACCTTTTCTAAATGTCTCTAAGCACTGCAAAAAGCAGGGGAGGGGATGGAAATTAAAGACATTGTTTGGAAAAGATTAAAAACAAATCGACTTCTCTGGATAACCATTCTACAGTGTATATGTGTATCAAATCATTTTGTACATGTTGAATGTACATATTTGTCCATTATTCCTCAACAAAGTTAAAAAAATCCACCTTTTTAATTAAAAAATTACAAATTGGATAAAGAAAATTTTTGCTATTCTGAGATTAAATAACTCTAGTTGGTTTTAAATGGCAGTGAATATAGCCCTCCAGTAAGTCCATATTTAGGGTTTAAGCTATGGTAATGAAAGTAACAAATACCTGGAAATACCTATTTCATGCAAAATTTTATTTTGAGACTATTTTTAAAATATACTACAGAATGACACCAATAGAATCTTAAACACCAAAGGGAGCTTTAAAGGCAACTTTATTCAACTCTGTACTCCAGGCCTACACTTTAAGATGATTTTTATTTATTTATTTATTTTCTCCTAGGGAGAGAAAATCTATAGTGTTTCTTCTTAGCTATCCTATTTTTTTTAACCATCGGGGCAGCCAATGTATTCTTCCTTATGTTTAAACTTCTTTCTGCAATTAAAGTCTTTCTCCTTTTATTTTATCTTCTATAGGGAGCTAATGGTATTCTGTTTTTAGAAGTCTTTAAAATATTTTTTCTGCCAACAGTTGTTAAATTACACATGTCCTTTATTTTTTATCTTAGGGTAGGTAGTGATAAAAAGAAGTCTGTATTCAGACAATCCAAATCATCTAAAACCTTGCCATTTTGATTGAATTTGAACTGTTTTGCACTCTAATAAAAATTCACAGCCTTAATCTATATTTATACAGCCACCTTCAGACGAATTATAGCAAGACATTCCAAAGAAGTAACGTGGATTTCTTGGAAACTCCAGAACTCACATCTACTATGCTAGTTCCTGGTAATTATACTGGTTTCACTGTGCTTGTATGTGTTTTTGGATGGTCTTTTGCTTTTTAAAAGATAGTGTGGGAAAAAAAAAAAAGATAGTGTGCTCTTTCTCCCACACACACAGTTTGTTAGTGGTTCTCTCTTCATTATTTCTTTGTATATCTGAAAATCTGAAAGTGGGAGGAGGAAATAAGAGATCTATATATTCTATTGTCATGAGTCCTTAGTTGATCCTATGTGTATTCCTGGCTATATTAAACCTAATATTAGTCATTTTCTGGTCATCTTCAATAATTTAACAAACTTGAAGTACAAGTCAAATCATGACATTTTGAAAAAATTATTCAAATGCTTTACTATACTTTAGTGTATTGAATTAATTTGAAATACGTGACCCAGAGGCTGCAGATTAGAATCATGCTAGAAATATTTTTATTATAATAGCTGTTAAAATATTTGTAATTGGGGTAAAGCAGAATTGAAAGAGAAATCTGAAATGAATTTGTCTAAGAAGTCTGGCCTAGCCACGGCTTAAGATAATTGAGAACCAAAATTCGTTTGTTCATCTGCCCTAACAAACACCAATTAAATGTATTTACTCAGTGTTATTATATGTGCTAAGTACTGGGGACACTGGGGTTCTTAGCCTGTTTACTAGTGCTGAGTTCTAACTTTGAATAAACATTATGCTAAGAGCTAGAGTAGAGAGTAAAAATGGAGTCCCTTCCCATGAATAGCAATAGGAGGGACCAAAGCTTGCAGAAAAGAGCTAAGCTCAGGATATGACATAGTAGTTACTAATGGTCATAATATGCATGTGCACTTTGAGAAGGGATTGCTTCAACAGGTTTTTTAAAAGAGAGGACTCTGGAGCTGGACCTTAAAAGGTGAGAGTTGGACAAATAAATATGGAGGATGATACTTTGGTAAATTGTACCCATGAACAAATCCAAAAAATGTTAAATCTGCTTGGCTAATTGGTGCAAAAGTAAGACTGTGGCATAAGGCTCATATATGATACATGTGGAAAGAGAAGAAAGTGTAGGAAATGAGGTTGAAAATACAATGAGGAGTGAACTTAGTAATATGAAGTCATTAAAGGTCTTTGAGAGGGATAGTGAATGCTCTAATCAGTAGGAACTGGCAGGATGGAGAAAGGTGGATGTCATGGGAGGAGAAAGATTGGTCAGGTATCAATAACGTAGGCCAGGAAAAAGGCAGCACCTGACCAGGAGCTACCAAGAGAGTTCCTTCGCCAATACAGTTTTCAGGAGTTAACTGTGGCAAGATATTTGAAGCCCAGGCTTGGTGAGAAAGGGTATATTGTAAAAACAAGATATCTGACAGAAGCCTAGGAAAATGTCTTCATTTTTAAGGTTGCGAGAAAAGCCTCCTTTATTAAGGAAATTAAGGGGGACCACTGAGAGGTAGGAGAATCAGAGTAGTTGAGTAGCAAGGAAACCAAAAGAGAAGTAACATGCAAGGCACAGTGCTCCTCAGGGGCCTACGCAGTGAACTGGGACTTGAGAGAATGGGACTGAAAACTGCATTTGACCAGAGGTCACTGTTCAAGAGAACAGTTTTGGTACAGTGGTAGGAATTTAAAAATTAGGGTGGATTTAGAAAGTGAAAAGGTAAATTCTGGAAGTAAAAGTAGGTGAGATCAGGGGTCAGTGCTTTCCAGTCAGACTTACCGTCTGGCATGAGCTTTGGCTATTCACTTACTCCGGATCTTAAGAACAGGTTTGTCTGGCTTAGAGATGGTAAACTTGTAGAATTTCCCTTGCTGCATATCTCGGATTTAATCCTCAAATAAGAAAGCCATGAATGCGGCTGAAATTTCTCTATCACTCTTTCTGAGAGCATTTCCCACGTTAGAAGAGCTGGGCTCAAATAAAACTGGTTCAGTTCTTGTTCTCAGAGCCCAAGTTCAATACAATTTAATGCCTTCTTTTGCTACCCTATTTTCCACTAATTTTAATATCACATCTAATTTCAACAGTGACTACTGAAATTTGGAAGAATAAAAAGAAAGGCTTGATTTCTAACACATTTTCTAAATCTCCCTCCAACAAGATTTTTTAAACATCTGTTTGGGGCATCCTATTCTTTTTGATAGGAAAGTTTTGTAAACTGCAACAGTAGACACACCTCCCTGGACAAACAGCTAGAATTAGTTTATAAATATTATTTATAGTTTTAATGGCCATATGACTTCTAGTATTTTCAATAACCACTTTTATGAATTTTGTCTGTCATATGAAGGCTAAAAATAAAAACAAAAGTGTTTTCGCTATACATATTTAGACCTACAAAACAATCTGAAAAGATATCAGAGAGGAGTAGGTTTGTATTTTTAATTTAACTCACAAATTATGATTTCTGGAAGACTGCTTTTTTATTAGGTTTCTAAGTGGTTTACCTAAAATACATCTTAAGAAATAAAGCAGCAAAACCAGACTGTATCTAGTTATGTAAAATACAAGCCAAAATCTATTCCAAGAACTCTCGAATATAAAAATAATTAAAATGAGTCATACTAGAGTATGGCTAAATAGGCCCACTAGCCATCATAAAACACCGAGACCGAAGTGTGAGAATTCGGTCTGTGGAGCAAACTATCCCTTGGCAAAGGAGAAACGCCTGTGGTTTATGAGAAAAGAAGATACACAAGAAAATAAGATCCTGTTGTCAGCCAGCATGTCACTTTAACAGCTTTGAAAACAAGTTGTAATCCTTTTCATTTGTCTGTTTCTCACAGCATTCCGCCTGTCTTACTTTGCCATAGATTTGTCTTTGGGACATTTATATTCACTAGGGAAGACATTTTCAATCTTACAACATAGATGTACTAAAAAAATATTTAAAACACATCCACTTGCTTATACCCAATCTTTATGAAATTGTTATGTAAAAGTGTCTTATACTCCCAAACCGCTGCGAGTACTAGCTAGGTAGATTAAATCACCAACAACATGATTTCATCTTCAGGACATTTATGACCTCATTGCCCAAGATAAGCTCCATTCATTCATAACAACAAAATTAGACTATAACCAAGTGCCTAAAGATCTGGTACAAATATTGCAAAGAAAGAGTTCATCTTGGCTTAGGAAATAGTGACTTGAAAGATAGTAATGCAGACTAAAGATGGGAGAAAATAGTCTTTAAGAATGATTACACCCTGGCAATTATTTCCATCGTTTAAAAATTTGTTTTTCTCTTTTCAGCTTCATGGTGGATCCTGAACAACTAGATGTTCCTAGACATTTTCCTCCTGGTTCCAAGTGAAAAACAAGTATTCTCATCTAAAATGTGAATTAGAAAATTCTCTGCAGTTACTAATCTACGCTATACTTTTAATATATTTAAGACGTGCACTCTTCTAAAATGTCTTCTAGATCTTTCATGTGAATTTTAGCTAAATTTTTGAAGTCTGCTGTTTTGCTACATTGTAACCTAAAACCCTTTCGTGGCAAAATCCTAGTATGTGAAACAAGTGTACACATAAAGGAACAAATTTGTGAAAAAGAAGTGATAAAAAATAATTAAAGTGGGAACTTTTAGAGTATATAGGATAGCTTCTGTGGATTTGTCATAAGCTAGGGGTTAAATCAGTGTTTTGTCATTTTTAAGTAACTGGTTGTCTGTGAATGAAGCTTATATTCTTCAGTAATGCTCACTGTATTCCCAACTCATGATCTTTTGAGGATTCACTTCACTGAAAAACGCTAATACATGCTCCAAAATGGTGTCCTTATGTGCAGAGAGAGCAACGGCAGGGATGCATGTGCACAGAGAAAAGGCCACATGGGGACACAGTAAGAAGGTGCCGGCAGCAACCCAAGGAGAGGCCTCAGAAGAAATCAACCCTGCTAGCACCGTGGTCTTGGACTTCCAGTCTCTAGAACTGTGAGAAAATGCCTTTCTGTTGTTTAAGCTAAAAAGAAAAAAAACTGATACAGGAGTATACAACAATCTTGGCTATAATCTATACTCTCTGTATACTTGTCAGGTTATAAACTGGTTTTTTGCAAGTGAACAATTCTGTGATAGGGTACCATTTAGTAATGGAACTTGTATAGTTCTATAATGATATATAGTTATATCATTTATTAGCATCATAATTCCCTGTATGTAAGTTCAACAAATCAAGAAAAGAGGACAGTCTTAGTTTGAGAAAATCAGGTTCAAATTTTTGGCACCTGATCCAGAGGACTAAATTTCTTATTAAAAAATAGACATTTGCACTTAAATAATGAGTTCAAAATATTTAAAAAACAAAACTTTAACCTCAGTGAACAAAGAAGAACTATACATTAAGCACAAAACTTTAGGGAAGGTATTGGACAGAAAACATTTCCCAGTCTCAACACTAGAATGACAACAGCTCTAATTTCACTAGAACAGTTAACTGTGTACCTAATATGCTCTGCTGTACAAGCTCATATATTACATATTTTTAATAGAATCTATTCCGGTAAATGCTGCTAGTGAAAATCCAGTACATATGGGAGTTTGTTACCATGTTATTCTCTAATCCAAATTCCTTTGAAGCCATAAGTCTTCAAGGAAAAAACTTTTATTTTTTTTTTTTTTACTGTTGGAAAACTCAGAAGGTTGAACTAAAATTATATTTTTTAAATATAAAATTTGACCTAAAATATTTTCTCCAACTAATTTATGAAATACTAACTTCTGTCACTACCTTTGTATGCCCTCAGTCCTCATTCACTCTAAATTATTTTTTTCATAGCTTCTACTAGACAAGGGCAGTAAATTTTGACATATATACACATATACACACACAAATGTGTGTGTGTGCATGTGTACATATGTGTGTATGTCTTTGGTCATTTCTAAAGATGACAAACACTATGAAACAACACCTGGCTCAACTCTTTTAATTTATATACAAAGCAGAGAACATGAATGGAGTTGTACAATGATTATTCAAACAAACTATACACATGTACAAAAGCAAACAGATAAGAGCACAGTCTTTGCAGTCTCACTCTGATTATATACAGTGGCGTCTGACATACAAACTCTTCTTGAAAAGGTTGTTTATAAATGGTTTCCAAAAAATACAAATTATAGCCAGTAAAAACATAGTATTAGAATCAGAAAGTACCTAAGTCTTCTAAGTATGAGGCAGTTTCCGAAGTACAATGGTGGTAGGACTTCAAAAAGGTTTCTGCCCTCAGTAACAGTGTTGAGCAGAACGGCTGTTTAGATTCCAAACTAGAACAGGTTCTATCACAGTTTTTTTAACTAGAGTCAAAAAAATATGGTTATACTGACCCCAGCTTTTACACAAATTATAAATTTTTATGTGTGTGAGAATGTGTGTGGATATACAGTGTGTGTGTGTGTGTGTGTGTATATATGTGTGTGTGTGTGTGTGTATATATATATATATATATATATAAAGGGAAAATAGGACAGAAAAATAAGTGAAAAATCTGGGCCCTAGGTATCAATGTATCATTTTTAATTAACCCATAAATTTATGGGGGGTTTTGTTCCTATTAAAAAAAAATCTCTTTCTGGGGAACAAAGTAATGAAAACTAGACCAAGATGGGAAGCCTCCCATGGACTAAAAGCTTAAATCTAGGTAACAAGCCCAAAGACCAGTGAGGAAAAAGGTACTGATTTTAGGAGTTCAGAATTCAGTATGAGATAAACTTTCTGCCAAATGATGGTCTCAAATGCCTTGCCAGTAGACCTGGGGATCTGAGAAAATAAAAGTAGGAAAAGTTTACACTTACCTTTATCTACATCAGCAATTTTTTTTTTTGACACTATGCTGGAAGAAACTTTTTTTCAATAGTAACATCCAGAGTGACAGAATGCAGGAATTTATTATATAAAATTTCTAGGAGCTAAAAGCTTAAACCCCCAAATTCTTCATCCATGTGTTCTTGTTATAAGAAATTACAGAATTGAAACTTAATGCACCTCAATTATTTGCAAATGCCTAAATTTTTCCTCTTTTGGAGATAAAAATATCAGTTTTATTTTGCAATCGCCCAACTTCTGTTCATGTAGTCTGATTAGACACAACAAGTAGCAGCTATTCTCCACCTTCAGTTTCCTGGTTTCCAAATTGTCAATCTCTGCTAGTAATTATGAATCTTAATGCTATCGAAAACCTAGAGACCAAAGAACTGCCTATTAAAAGATTCTGTTTCCTGTCATGGAGAACTATGCATTGAACATCCTGAATCATCCTAAGCCTCTGGAGAGATTGTAAAGAGCCTTTCAAAATGCTGGTATGAAATCAGTGGCAAACAGAACAAAAGCAACTTTAAAAGCAACAAGAAATTATGTACCATATATACATCATAGCAAATACTTTATATTTGGGAATCTTTACAGCTTACATTTCCATTCCATTATTACAAGAGATGAAAAACAAAGAAAATTGCAAGTAGCATGCAAATTATAAATACAGTCTTCCCACTTTACTAACCGAATTCCTACTTTCCAGTGTTACTTCCCAATTTATGCAGGAAACTGCCTGCAAAGTTGAAACTGATTAGAAAATTCTTTATAGTTTAAAATATCTTTCTCATTTTAGGGAGAAACCAAATACCCAACCATCAAAATTTAAAAATAAGCTGAACTGTCACAGTCCATTACAGTTATTGTTACTAGGTCCACTTCATTTGCAGGTGTCCAAAATATAAAACGAGTAATTCTTTATGTTCAAATTCATCTGTTCTCAAAATGCTACTTAAAACTTGGGTGGTTTTCCTGTAACATAGAAGAAAAAGTTAATTTATCAATTAGATTGAATGAATACAGTTTTTACTAGTTTATCAAACCAAATACTGTGACCCTATTAAGTGTTTACAGATCTTAAATGCATGTTGCTATAGAAAGTATTACAGTAACTGGAACTTGTCAAAAAGTTCTCCTGTGTTTAATAAAAATAATTCATTTTTAAATATACTAGATTGTATTTCAAACCTGTTCTGTTTCTGTGGTACCTGGTTTGTTCAAAATAATGTGTATGTCAAACTTTTATTTACAAAATAAAATGTCAGAGATGAAATAAGTCTGCAAATGAAAACTTGACAATATATAGCACTGATTTACTCATACATAGCAAGATCTCTGAACAGGTCGGAAAATGTAAACATCATTAAGGACATGTGTGCAAGGTATTCTGAAAGAACCAAATTTCTGCTTAAATTTTGAAAAATTGACTAGGGTTCTACAAGGTAGGGACTTTAGGAAACACTGAGAAACACTGTAAGTTAAAATTCAAAAGATTCTAAGAGAAAAAAAAGGCTTTGGATTCCCAAGGGTTAGAAATCCTAAAAATGGAGAGCACAGGAAGTATGTTACACATCTCACATTTGAGCCATTCTCAGCATGCCCATATTCTGAGTTAATCTCCATGGAGTATTTACCTACATAAAGTAGTTTGTGAAAACTCTAAACTCAAATTCTACTCGAAATAGAAATAAAGCCAATTTACTAAGTGCACAATGAGAGCTAAGTACCATGCCAAGCTCTTCCATACATTTCATTTAATCCTAACAACTAGAGATTATCAACCTTATCTACAATCACAGAACAGACACCGAAGGTCAAGTGACTTAAGTTAGAATGATATTTTAGTACACAAGGTGAAGCTACAGCTTGAACCCAAGTCTGGTAGCGAAATGCATGTCCTTTCCAATCAACATCCTAAAAGATATGTGTACTTATTGTATTCATTTTGGTAAAATGTGATGGTGACACAGAAATATAAAGCGCTAAGAACAAGCAAAGACATACTGAAGTGGTGGGATGACTGGTTTTACTGTATAGAAGGACTGAGAAGAGTAGGGAGCCCAGAAACACACCTCACATCTATTACCACAAGGTGGCAGAGGACCACCCTTTCGATAAACAGAGCTAGGATGACCGGATATTCATGTAGAAAAAAATAAAACTTGGCCCCTACTGCACATCATAGAGTAAAATCAACTGCAGATGGATTGATTACAAGATTTAATATGGGATGTTCCGTATCTTTCAATGGAAAAAATATTTCTTAAAAAAATACAATTCCATTCTATTATTACTTACAGTTTGGTTATATTATATATTTGTGTACTTTTCTGAGTTATATTTCATAATAAGATTAAAAATCTAGTGAGAATCTAGTGAAAATACTAAAGAAAAATGTTTTAGAATATAAAATTAGAAAACTACTTACTGGTTTTTGAAGTACAATGGGATGATCAGGCAGAAAGTCTGGTTTTTTTCTGCAGATGGAAACACTTGAGAGCTTCAACAGGAAATCTCTGCTGTATTTAATTCTCTCTATAGATATTAAATATCAAATGCAATGTTACAAAATACATAACTCTTCCAGAACAGTTTTTGGTTCATTCTTTCTACATGTCCCTTAATGGTCCATTATTTTATAAAAATATGAGTAATTTCTATGCAAAAGAGAAGGCAAAAAATTTTGGAAAGTACCTATACTGCCTCCCATTTTCCTTTCACATGGAAAGGAAGCCAAGTAACCCAGGAAAAATGGAAGGGAGAGAACTATTTCAGAAAACTGGTAATGCATGGCTTCTTTCATCTGGTTATTTATATCTAGTGAAGGGAACTTGCATTATAAAATATAACAGCAGTAACTCCTGTTGGGCAATTCAGACCCTGCCAAAATGGAACCCTAATAAGCCTATCTAGTCTTCATATTAACTTAAAATGTAATACAAAGTAAATTCAAAAAAATTTATTATACATCTGTGCATGAAAGGTGTGCTAAGTAATGGTGAAAAAGATCTAAAATAGACTCCCCCCCCCGCCTTTTTTTTTTTAAGAGAGAGAGCATGAATACAAGCAGAGGAGGGAGACAGAATTGCAAGCAGCCTCCACACTCCGTGTGACTCGATCCCATGACCCCAGGTTCATGACCTGAGCAGAAGTCAACAGTTGGATGCTCAACCGACTGACCCACCCTATCTTTAAATGGGAATAAAAACAATGGTTCAAATATCTGCATATTTCTTTTCAGAAACTATCACCAAAAAAGACCACTTGCTGAGCCAGCAGAGCAATATACTTAAAATACTAACACAAAAGAAATGACAACCTAGAACTTCATGTTGTGAAAGAGAAACACACACACACACACACACACACACACACAGGTCTCCGTCCTTGGTTTCTGGCACAAAGCTCCTAAAACCCTTGTAATTTCTTAAGTGATAAGAATACTAGGAGCATCTTTTCAAACATTTGGTTTCTGATCCTCCTTCTGACACAGCTCTTAAATATCTTTGCATTTCCTGGGTGACAGAAATGTCCTTTGTTCTAAGGAGGTGACTTTTGGTGGACTCCTGGACAGGGGCTGGTCAACAGTTGTCAACCAAGCCATGATTAGAAACTTGAAACTTTCAGCCCACCCCCCACCTCCTTCTAGAAGGGGAGGGACTGGAGATTGAACTAATGAGTGATCATGCCACATGACGATGCTTCCATAAAAATCCCAAAAATATGAGGTGTGGAGAGCTTCTGGGTTGGTAAACACATCCATCAAATCCATGTACCAGGAGGGTGGCACACCCCAACTCCACAGGGACAGAAGTTCCCACATTTGAGACCCTTCTAGACTTTTCCCTATGTATCATTTCATTTGGCTCTTTATCTGTATCCTTTATCATAGCTTTTATTATATAATAAACTGGTAAATGTTAGATTACCCTAAGTTCTGTGAGCAGTTCTAGCAAATGATCGAATCCAAGAAGGGAAACTTGGAAACCTCCAATTTGTAGCCAACTTGGATAGAAATTCTGGGTAATCCAGGGACCTACTGCTTGCAACTGTCATCTGAAGTGAAGGGTAGTGTTGTGAGCCTGAGCCCTTAATCTGTGGGGTCTCAACTAATTCCAGTTAGTGTGAAAACTGAATTGTAGGATGCCCAGCTGGTGTTGCAGAGAATTGATATCTGGAAAAATGATACATCTAATGTCAGAAGTGAAGTGTGAATATAGTACAGTACTGAGAGTAGAGGAGAAAGAAACAGAGGAGAGGTTTTTTACACCTTACACCTAACCAGTGGAAAATCTTGGAATACTCGTGAAGTTAAAAGACATTTTCAGAAGAGAAAAAAAAATTAGTAGAATTTGTCACTAGTAGCGTTGATCTGTAAGAAATGCTACAAGAAGTTTTTCAGGTTGAAGGGAAATGATACTAGACAGAAACTTTAATATTCAGAAATGAAGAATAAAAGAAAAAGGGTAAGTAGCTTGACAAATACAATGGCCTCCTGTTTTTCCCACTGAGTTTTATAAAAGTGTATGACTGTTAAAAGCAAAACTTATGACACTCGTTGAGAATAGGATGCATACAATTACAACAAAAAGGTCAGGGCAGTGGTGGAAAGGGAAGGAACCTACACATGGTTGCAAGGTCTTACCATCACCATTTCACATGAAGTAGTTTAATATTAACAAGTACACTGAGTTAGGTATTATAATCCCTAGACCAGCAACTTAGAAACACAAGAAAATATAGCTAACAATCCAAAAGATATAATCAAATACCAACAAAAATTCAAAAATATCCAAAAGGAGGCAGAAAAAGAAAAAAAATGGAACAAAATAAAAAATAATAGGCCTAAATCCAACCACATCACCTTAAATGTTAATGGTCTAAATCAGGAGTCAACAAACTTTTTTTTATAAAAGACCTGACAGTAAATATTTGAGAGTTTTGGAACATACAGTCTCTGTCACAATTACTCAGTCTTATAATGCAAAAGCAGCCCAGAAAATAAAGCATGTGGCTGTGTTCCAATGAAATGTAATTTCCTAAACAAGGATTTGAACTGAGGGACACAGTTTGCTAACTCTTAGGTTAAACACTGCAATTAAAGGCCATAAATTGACCAAATGGATTAAAAAAAGAAAACCCTATTATTATATGCTGCCTGCAAGATATATACAGATAGGTTGAAAGTAAATGGATATAAAAAGATATACCATGCAAAAAATAGGAATAAGAAGGCTGGAGTGGCTATTTTAATATCAACTAAAGAGATAATTACTGATACGTTGTGTCTAATGACAAAGTTTCAAAATACATGGAAGGAAATAAAAGAAATAGACAATTCCACAAAAACATAAGATAATATAAAACTACCTATTCAGCAGTTTATAGAACTGGACAAAAAATTAGAAAACACTTAGATCTGCACAATATCAACATCTTAATTTAACAGTTATAGAAACTACATCAACAACTGAAAAATACAAATTATTTTCTTTTTTTTTTTTGTTAAATTTTTTTTTTAATTTTTTTTTTCAATGTTTTTTATTTTTTTTATTTTTGGGACAGAGAGAGACAAAGCATGAACGGGGGAGGGGCAGAGAGAGAGGGAGACACAGAATCGGAAACAGGCTCCAGGCTCCGAGCCGTCAGCCCAGAGCCTGACGCGGGGCTCGAACTCACGGACCGCGAGATCGTGACCTGGCTGAAGTCGGACGCTTAACCGACTGCGCCACCCAGGCGCCCCTAAATTTTTTTTTTAAACGTTTATTTATTTTTGAGACAGAGAGAGACAGAGCATGAACGGGGGAGGGGCAGAGAGAGAGGGAGACACAGAATCGGAAGCAGGCTCCAGGCTCTGAGCCATCAACCCAGAGCCCGACACGGGTCTCGAACTCACGGACCGCGAGATCATGACCTGAGCCGAAGTCAGACGCTTAACCGACTGAGCCACCCAGGCGCCCCTACAAATTATTTTCAAATAGACCATGTTCTGGGCTATAAAACAAGTCTCAATAAAGTTAAGGGGCTCGAAAAAAGAGGACTCAAAATCACAAATAATGAGACATTACAAAAATAATACCAGACATACAAAAAATTACATACAAAGAGACTTCTATTAACAATTATACATCAAACAAATTTGACAACCTGTAAGAAATGGGTAAGTTCCTAGAAATATATAATCTCTCAGAACTGAATCATGAAGAAGAGAAAATCTGAACAAATTATTAGCAAGGAGACTGTTACCAACAATTAAAAACCTCCCATCAAATAAAAATCTAGGACCAGATGACATCACTGATGAATTCTAGCAAACATTCAAGGAATTAATGCCAATCCTTCTGAAACTTTTCCAAGAAACAGAAGAGGAGGGAATTCTTCTAAACTCATGAGACTAGCATTACCCTGATACAAAACGAGAAAAGGATGCCACAAAAAAATTCAAGCCTTGATAAACAGATGCAAAAATCCTCAACAAAATATTAGTGAACAAAGTTCAACAATACATTAAAAAGATCATAGTGGTGGGTACAGAGGAAACATACTTCAACATAATAAAATCCATGTATCATGAACCCACAGGTAAAATCATATCCAATGGTTAAACCTGAAAGCTTTTTCTCTAAGATCAGGAACCAGACAAGGATGCCCACTCTTGTCATTTTTATTCAACATAGTACTAGAAGTCCTAGCCACAGCAATCAGACAAGAAAAAGAAATAGAAGGCATCCAAACTGGTAAGAAAGAAGTTAAAACTGTCACTATTTGCAGATTACATGGTACTATATATGGACAACACTAAAGACTCCATGAAAAACCTATCAGACTAAGTGAATTCGGTCAGGTGCAGGATACAAAATTAAAAATCAGGAATCTATTACATTTCTACACACGAATTACAAATTATCAGAAAGAGAAATTAAGAAAATATCCCATTTACAACTGCATCAGAAAAATAAAATACCTAGGAATAAATTTAGTCAAGGAGGTGAAAAACCTACACTCTAAAAACTGTAAAACACTCGGGGCACCTGGGTGACTCAGTCGGTTGAGCATCCGACTTTGGCTCCGGTCATGATCTCTCAGTTCATGGGTTTGAGCCCTACATCAGGCTCTGTGCTAACAGCTTGGAGCCTGGAGCCTATTTCAGATCTGTGTCTCCTTCTCTCTCTGCCCCTCCCCCATCCGCTCATGCTCTGTCTCTCTCAAAAAAAAAAAAATTTTTAAATAAAATAAAAAAATAAAAACTGTAAGACACTCATAAAAGAAACTGAAGATGACACAAGTAAGTGGAAAGATATCCCATGCTCATGGGCTGGAAGATCTGATATTGCTAAAGTTTTCATATTACCCAATGCAACTTACAGATTTAATGCAATCCCTATCAAAATACTAATGGCATTGGGGCACCTGGGTGGCTGGGTTGGTTAAGCGTCCGACTTCAGCTCAGATCATGATTTTGCAGTCTGTGAGTTCAAGCCCCACATCAGGCTCTGTGCTGACAGCTCAGAACCTGGAGCCTGTTTCAGATTCTGTCTCCCTCTCTCTCTGCCTGCCTCTCTCTCTCTCTCTCAAAAATAAGCATAAAAAAATACTAATGGCATTTTTCACAGAAATGGAACAACAACAACAAAAATCCTAAAACGTGTATGGAACCAAAAAAGACCATGAGCAGCCACATCTATCTTGAGGAAGAACAAAGCTGGAGTTATCACACTCCAGTTTCAAACTATACTACAAAGCTATAGTGATCAAAACATTATGGTACTGGCACAAAAGAAATATCAATGAAACAGAAGTGGGAACCCAGAAATAAACCCTCACTTATATGGTCAATTAATCTATGATAATCTATACAAAAGAATGAAACTGGACCACTTTTTTATACAACACACAAAAATAAAATGGATTAAAGAGCTAAAAGTAAGACTTAAAACCATAAAACTCCTAAAATAAAATATTAAGGCAGTAATCCCTTGGACCTCAGTCTTAGCAATATTTTTTTGGATCTGTCTCTTAGGAGAGAAAAAAGCAAAAATAATTGGGACTATATCAAATTAAAAAGCTTTTGAAAGGCAAAAGAAACAGTCAACAAAATGAAAAGTCAACTTACTGAATGGGAGAAGATATGTGCAAATGATACATTTGATAATGGTTAACATCTAAAATATATAAAGAACTCAACAACTCAACACCAAAAAATCCAATTAAAAAATGGGCAGAGAAGCTGAATAGACATTTTTCCCAAAAAAATAAGCATACAGATGACAGACCCATGAAACTATGCTCAACATTTAAATATCAGAGAAATGCAAATCAAAACCACAATTAGCTATCACTTCATACCAGTCAAAATTGCTGGTATCAAAAAGACAAGAAATAACAAACACTGACAAAGATGTGGAGAAAAGAGAACTCATGCACTGTTGGTGGAAATGTAAATTGGTATAGCCACTATGAAACACAGTATTGAAGTTTCCTCAAAAACTTAAAAATGGAAATAAAAAATCCAGCAATTCCACTTCTGAGTATTTACCCAAAGAAAACAAATACACTAATTCAAAAATATATATATACCCCTATGTTCACTGCAGCGTTATTTACAATAACCAAAATATGGAAGCATCCTGTCTACTGATAATGTATAAAGAGATACATATACATACACAATGGAATGTTAATCATAAAAAAGAATGAAATCTTGTCATTTGTGACAACATGAATGATCTTAGAGGGTTATAAGCAAAGTGAAATAAGTCTGATAGAGAAAGACAATACTGCACAACCTCACTTATATGTGGAATTAGAAAAAAAAAATCTGAGGTCACAGAGCAGATTGGTGGTTGCCAGAAACGGGGTGAAGAGTGGATAAAGTAGGGAAAGGGGGTCAAAAGGTATAAATTTCCAGTTATAAAATAAATAAGTCATGGGGATGTAATGTGCAGCATGGTGACTATAGTTAACGATACTGTATTGCACATTTGAAAGTTGCAGAGAATACAACATAAAGTTCTCAACATGAGGAAATAAAAATTTGCAACTATGTATGGTGACAAATGTTAACTAGACTTATTGAGATGGTCATTTTCCAATATACAAATTTTGAATTTGTATTCCAATTGTACTCCAATAAAAAATGCAAAAAAATATAAATTTAAGAGACTTGAAATCATACAGACTCTGATAAAGTTAAGAAATCTATAATAAGAAATCCAGGAAAACTTCAAATATCTTAGAATTAAACAACATACTTTAATTCACAAGTCAAAGATGAAATAAGGAAATTAAAAAATATTTTAAGGTGAATGGCAATATAACGTCAAAATTTGTGCTAAACAAATTCAGCTAAAGCAGTGGTCCAAGAGAAATTTATAAATTCTTATAAGAAAACATCTACAACAAATGACCTAACAATCTACTTTAAAATGCTAGAAAATAATAACAAAGTACAAGAAATTTCTTTCGTTTTTTTTTTATTTTTTTTTAACTTTTATTCAGTTTTGAGAGAGAGAGAGAGAGAGACAGAGCATGAGTGGGGGAGGAGCCGAGAGAAAGGGAGACACAGAATCTGAAGCAGGCTCCAGGCTCTAAGCTGTCAGCTCAGAGCCCAACGCGGGACTCGAACTGAAGAACGGTGAGATCATGACCTGAGCCAAAGTTGGACGCTTACCCAAGACTGAGCCACCCAGGAGCCCAGAAATTTCTTTCTTATACTTAAGAATTTCTTAAGGAGACATCACCAAAACAGAAAACAATTATATGTAATTAAAATGCCAAAAGCTGGTTCTTTGAAAAAAGAGAAACAAATTTGACAAATATCAAGATAGATTAATTGATGCAGAAAAGAGCACAAAAAAACAAATGCCAAGGATCAAAAAGGGGTGGTTACCACAGATTGTACAGATGTTAAACAGGAAATAAGAGAATACAATGAATAACTTTAAGCCAACATTTGCCAACTTGAATAAAATGGGGGTATACTACCACCTTCTGTTGGACATATTTTTCATTTCTCTTTGGTAGAGAACCAGTAGTGAAACTGCCAGGTTTGTAGTAATTTGGAAATCAGGACCTCTCAGAATTGCAAAAACTAAAAATCAGATGAACTGTCAATACCAAGTGTTGGCAAGGACGAAAAGCAACTAGAATTTGCAGCTATTGCTGGCGATAGTCACCTGAAACAAATTTGTCATGAAGTTAGGCACACATTTACCATATGACCCAGTAATCCCACTTCTACCCATGAGAAATGAAAACATGTCTACCCAAAGACTTTTACAAGAATGTTCATAGGAACATTGGTTATGCTTTTCAGGGGCACCTGGGTGGCTCAGTCAGTTAAGTTTATGATTCTTGGTGTTGGCTCAGGTGATGATCTCATGGTTTGTGGGTCTGAGCCCCATGTGGGACTCCACTCTGTCAGCACGGAGCCTGTGTTGTCTCCCTCTCTCTCTGCTCTTCATTTTGAGTATACAATTGAATGACTTTTGGTATACTTACAGAGTTGGGAAACCATTGTCACAATCTATTTTTAGAATACTTATATTCTAATATATAATATTAGACCTCACTCCCATTTGTAGTCACTCCCCATTCTCAATCCCATCCCATCTAAGCAATTACTTCCTTTCTATGGATTTGCCTTTTCTAGAAACTGTATATAAATGGAATCATACAATGTCCAATATTTTGTGTCTGGCTTCTTCGCCTAGCATAACCTTTAGAAATTCATTCTATCTAGCCAAACTATCAGTCAAGCATGTAATTAGTACATTTTCAAATACATAAATTCAAAGAATTTACCAAACTAATACCCTTTTTTTGAAGCTCCTGGAAAATGAACTTGAGCAAAATGAGGAGGTAAAGCAAAAAAGAAGAAAACAAAGGGATCAGGAAACAGAAGAGAGTAATGTCAGCCAAAGGGACCAAGAAAGAAACCCTAGAAGTCTATTCTTCCACCAAAGCAACAAATAAACTGTCAAAAAACTTCCAGAACCAACTTTTTTCTGAATTCTGGAATCAAAAGCTTACAAAACCAGAGGGATGCTTAGTGAAGAAAAAACAGCTAAATTTGGTAAAGAGTTTTGTGGCATTTTAGCTTGCTCTCAAGCATCTCCCCTAATCCAGCTTGGCAGTGGCCTTGAAAACAAATGCTGTCTTTCCTGACACAGGCTCCCAGGACTGGAGAGAACAGTGCAAACCATATTCTCAGAGGACTGTGGTTGTTCATTTTTACCTGTCTGGTGACTCCCTAAAGAATCATCTCAAAAGACTTGCCTAGTTATATCTCAACTAAAAACTATCCCAGGGAGGAGACTGCTATCTGAATCCATTTGACAAAACATTTATAGGGAAATATATTAGCCAATTCCACCTGGGACAAGGGATAACAATTAAAGCAAACAATAGGAAAACTCAGAAAGCTTGGGAAG
The DNA here is from genome assembly GCF_023721935.1 of Panthera uncia. NCBI lineage: Eukaryota > Metazoa > Chordata > Mammalia > Carnivora > Felidae > Panthera > Panthera uncia. Next base: position 44,785,520 of record NC_064812.1, on the reverse strand, counting down.
AAAACTAGGGAAAAAGATGCTTTTGGGAATAAGGCCACTGAAAGACTCAAATGTTCCCAGGAATCTAGAAGACTACATGCATGCTAAAGGCTAGGTTCATGCTCAGAAAGGCTTGAGAATGTCCTAAGATGTCACCTCTGGCTAACCTTCAGGTTTCTCGGAAACAAGTAAAGTCAAAGGAAGAGCTGTTAAAATGCCAAACTGAGTACTGAAAGCAGACCCCAACACATATATAGAAGCAAACCATATGCAAAGATTTGGGAGAGGGTTTTTTTTTTCCTTTTCTGTTTTTTTTTGGTTCTAGGTATTGAAGGAATTCTTTGCTCAATCATCAGCTGACCATGAAGATATCAGACCAGAGACGTGAATGGCCACATGTGAAAAACACAGACTTTACAATGTCAGTTCAGAAAAGTCACCAGACAAACAACAAAAATGACAAGCAGCAACAACAGACCTTAAAAAAGGGAGAAAATCTGATTTCCAGAGTTAACACATTATATTCAAAATACTCAGTTTTCAAGTACAATGCATGCTAAGAATTAAGAAAGTATGGCCCCCTACGTAGGAAAAGAAAAAAAAAAAGAAATAGAAACTTTCTCTGAGGATGCAGATATTGGACTTACTAGAGAAAGACTTTAAATAAACTACCTTAAACCTGCTTGAAGAACTAAAGGAAATCTTGAGACAATGTCTTGCCAAGCAGAAAATATCAATAAAGAAATCAAAATCATAAAGAGGAACCAAACAAATTCTGAAGAAAAAAGTACAATAACCAAAGTGAAAAATCCATTAGAATGGTTCAACAGCAGATATGAGCAGGCAGAGAAAGAATCCGCAAATCTAAAGATAAGTCAATTGACATTACCCAGTGTGAGGAGTATAAAGAAAAAAGAATGAAGAAAAATGAACAGAGCCTAAGAGATCTGTGTGACCACAGCTAGAATAGCAACAAATGCATAATGGGAGCCACAGGAAGAGAAAGAGCAAAAAGAATGCTTGAAAAAATAATAAGAGAAAACTTCCCAAATCTGATGAAATACACACACTGACACAATCAAGAAGCTCAATGGACTACAAACTGAATATGCTCAAAGAGATTCACACTGAGATGCCATTACAAGTAAACTGTTATAAGACAATCTTGAGGTCAGTAAGAGTAGCAGTTTGTCACTTATAAGGGATTCTCAATTGGATAAAAACACTGATTTCTCATCAGAAATCACAGGGACCAGAAGGCAGTGGGAAGACAAAGTACTGAAAACAAAAAAACTCTCAACCAAAAATATCTACAACCAGCAAAACTACCTTTAGAAATGAAAAAGAACCTAAGACAGTCCTAGATAAGCAAAAACTGAGATTTCATTGTTTGTAAACTTGCCTTAGAAAAAATGCTAAAGGGAATCTTTTAAGCTGAAATAAAAAAGTACAAAGTAACTGGAACCCACATTGAGAAGTAAACACTAGTAAACCTAACTACATTGGTAAGTTAAAAACTAGTAGCAATGAATTTCTGGACGTAACTCCCCTTTATTTCTATGTGATTTGAAAGAAAAATACATAAAAATTCAGAATTCTGTATCTAGGTTGATAGATTCCACAACATGTAAAGATGGAATTTGTGACAATGGCAATGTAAAGGTGGAATGAAACTATAGGAGCAAAATTTTTTTATAATATTTAAACTAAATGGATATTAATTCAAACTAGATTGTGTAAATTAAAGTTATTTCCCAGTGCAACCACTAGGAAAATAACCTCAAAATATACAGTAAGGGATGGGGTGTTTGCATGGCTCAGTCGTTGAGCTTCTGACTCTCGATTTCACCTTAGGTCATGATCTCATGGTCATGGGTTCAAGCCCTGCACAGAGCTCCATGCTTACAGTGCAGAGCCTGACTAGGATTCTCTCTCTCCTCTCTCTTTGTCCCTCCCCCACTCAGGCATGTGTGTGTATCTCTCTCTCTCTCAAAATAAATAAACTTAAAAAAATATATAGTAAGGGAAATGAAAAAGAAATAAAAACGATACAGTAGAATCTATTAAACAATAAAGAGAATATTAACAGAGGAAATGAAAAACAAAAAGGATATAAAGTTATAGAAATAGCAAAATGGGTGGAGTCAGTCCTTCCTTATTAGTAATTACAATTAACTGTCAGTAATAAACACTCCAATTAAAAGGTGTGGATTGGCAAAATGGATTAAAAATAGGACCCAATCATATGCTGTCTACACATACTCACTTTAGATTCAATTACAAAAATAAGCTGAAAGTGAATGAATGAAAAAGATATTTGATGCAGACAATAACCAAAAGATAGCTGGAATGGGTATATTAATAACAGATGAAAACAGACAAAAATTGTTATAATAGATAAATAGGTAACATCATATACACATATGTGTACATACATATGTCAATTCATTAAAGTGATAACAATTATATAGTACTTAACAACAGAAGAAAAAAACAGACCAAATTGGAGGAACACAGAATTTAATAACAACAACTGGAGACTCCAAAACCCCACTCTCAATAATGAACCGACAACTAGACAGAAGATCAATAAGGAAATAAATTGTGGGCATGAACAATATTATAAGCCAACTAAACCTAACAAGCATATACAGAATACTTCACTCAAAAACACCAGAATATACATTCTTCTGAAGTACACATAAAACTTTCTCCAGGATGAACCACCTTAGGCTACAGAGTAAGTCTTAATTTAAAAAACAACGGTATCATACAAAATATCCTCTCTGACCATAATGCAATGAACCTAGAAATCAGTAACAGAAGTAAAACTGGAAAATGCATAAATTCGTAGAAATTAGAAGCATACTTTCAAACCAATGGATCAAAGAATACTGATGGGGCGCCTGGGTGGCGCAGTCGGTTAAGCGTCCGACTTCAGCCAGGTCACGATCTCGCGGTCCGTGAGTTCGAGCCCCGCGTCAGGCTCTGGGCTGATGGCTCGGAGCCTGGAGCCTGTTTCCGATTCTGTGTCTCCCTCTCTCTCTGCCCCTCCCCCGTTCATGCTCTGTCTCTCTCTGTCCCAAAAATAAAAAAAAAATAAAAAAAAAAATAAAAAAAAAAAAGAATACTGAGAAAATATAGAGACAAAAGAAAACAAAGACACAACTTTAAAAAAGATACAGCAAAAGCAGCGCTCAGAGCAAAAGTTGTAACTACAAATACCTACTTTAAAAAAGAACAGCTCAAGTGGACCTTGGTGGCTCAGTCAGTTAAGCACTGAGTCGTGGTTTCGGCTCAGGTCACGATCTCACAGTTCGTGGGACTGAGCCCCATGTCAGGTGCTACCCATGCTATCAGCGCAGAGCCTGCTTGGGATTCTCTCTCTCCCTCTCTGTCCCTCCCCGGCTTGCACTCTCTCAAAATAAGTAAACTTCAAAAATAAATAAATAAAAATTAAAAAGAACAACTCAAATACCTAACATCAAATATTAAGAACTTCTAGAAAAAGAGCAGACTAATAAAAAGCTAGCAGAATGAAATAATAAAGATCAAAGATAAATGAAATAGAGATAGAAAAGTAATAATCAATAAACCAAAAGTTGATTATTTGAAAAGATCAAAATGACAAAGGTCAACTAGAAAAAGGACTCAAATTACTAAAATCATGAATAACAAAGATTTTGTAACCTGCAACTTTGCTGAATCCATTTATTAGCTAATAATTTTTTACATTTACTATACTATGGATTTAGGATTTTGTACGTATAAGGTTGTATCACCTGTGAATAGAGATAACATTACTTTGTCCCTTCCAATTTGAATGTCTTTTATTTCTTTTTCTTAACTAACTGCTCTGGTTAGAACTTGCAGTATAATGTTGAATTTAAGTGGTGAAAGTGGGTATCCTTGCCTTGTTCTTGATCTTAGTGGGGGAAAACTTGCAGTCTTTCACTACTAATTACGATGTTAGCTACGGGTTTTTGATATACACCCTTTATTATGTTGGGGAAATTCCCTTTTACTTCTTGCTTGCTAAGAGTGTTTATTAAGAAAGGGCATTGGATTTTGTCAAATGCTTTTTCTGCATCAGCTGAGATGGTGATGTATTTTTTTTTTGTCCCTGCATTCTGTTAATGTGGTCTATTACACAAATTGATTTTCACATGCTGAACTACTCTTGGATTCTTGGGATTAATCCCACATGGCCATGGTATATAATCTTTTTTCTTCGCTGCTGGATTTGGTTTGTTAGTATTTTGTGCCTATATTCTAAGGGATATTGATCTGTAGTTTTCTTTTCACATGATGTCTTTGCCTGGCTTTGGTATCAGAGTAATACTGGCCCCAAAGGAATAGTTGAGAAATGTTCCTTCCTCTTCAATTCTTGGAAGAATTTGAGAAAGTGGTATTAATTCTTCTTTAAATGTTTGATGGAATTCACCAGTGGAGCCATTAAGTCCTGGACTTTTCTTTGGTAGGATATTTTTTGTTACAAATTCAATCTCCTAACTTGTTAGATGTTTATTCAGATATTCTATATCATCTTAAGAAGTTGTGGTAATTTCTGTGTTTTAGTAATTTTTCTATTGCATCTAGGTTATCTGCTTTGCTGGCATACACTTAACTATTTATAGTATTTTCTTATCATCCTTTTTATTTTTTGTAAGCTGACAGTAATGTCCCTACACAAAATCAACTGTATTTTCTACCCTATCAATGAACAATCAAAAAAGGAAATTAAAGGGGCGCCTGGGTGGCTAAATCGGTTGGGTATCTGACTCTTGATTTTGGCTCAGGTCATGATCTCACGGTTCATGAGTTCAAGCCCCATATTGGGCTCTACACTGGCAGTGTGGTGCCTACTTGGCATTCTCTCTGCCCTCTCTCTCATCTCTCTCTCTAAATAAACTTAAAAAAAAGGAAATTAAGAAAACAATTCCATTAGCTTGACAAAGAATAATTAGGAATAAATTAAACTGAAGAGGTACATGACTTGTACACTGAAAACTAAGACACTGATAAAGACTAAAATAAGTGGAAATACACCCCATGTTCATGGACTGAAAAATTTAATATTGTTATAATCCCCCAAGTGATCTACAAATTCATTGTCATTGCTACCAAATTCCTTTTGAAAGAAGAGCCTTTTTTGCAGAAATGGAAAAGCTGATCTTAAAAATCACATGGAATTGCAAAAAACCCCAAATAACCAAAACAACCTTGAAAAAGAACAAAGTTGAAGACTCACACTTCCCAGTTGCAAAACTTGCTATAAAGCTATAGTAATCAAAACAGTGTGGTACTGGGACAGAATAGATCTATAGATCAAGGAAACAGAACTAAAAGCCCAGGAATAAACACATACTCCTATGGTCAAATAATTTTCAACAAAGGTGCCAACACAATTCACTGGAGAGAAAAATAGTCTAACAAACGGTGATGAGGCAACTGGATAGCCAATGCAAAAAAAAAAAAAAAAAAAAAAATGAAGTTGGGCTTATACTTAACACCATATACAAAACCTAACTCAAAATGGATCATGACCTAAGTGTAAGAGTTAAAACTATAAAACTCATAGGGGTAAATCTCCATGATCTGAGATTTGGCAATGATTTCTAGATATGACATCAAAAGCATGAACAACAAAATAAAAAAGATAAATCAGACTTCATCAATTTTTTTTTTTAATTTGTACATGTAAGAACACTAACAAGAGAATGAAAAGAAACTTCAGTATAGTAGAAAATATGTGCAAATTATATACCTGATATGAATATATCTGGTAAAAGCCTAGTATCAGACATCTGATAAGGGTCTAATATATATGCATATATATATCAGATTTCTTATATACACATGTATGTGAGTGTGTATGGAGGGGGACAAGGGAAGTGAGCATGGGCAGGGGAGGGGGAAAGAAGGAAAGTAGCAGAAAGAAAACAGATGAGGGGCGCCTGGGTGGCGCAGTCGGTTAAGCGTCCGACTTCAGCCAGGTCACGATCTCGCGGTCCGTGAGTTCGAGCCCCGCGTCAGGCTCTGGGCTGATGGCTCGGAGCCTGGAGCCTGTTTCCGATTCTGTGTCTCCCTCTCTCTCTGCCCCTCCCCCGTTCATGCTCTGTCTCTCTCTGTCCCAAAAATAAATAAAAAACGTTGAAAAAATTAAAAAAAAAAAAAAGTTTAAAAAAGAAAACAGATGAGAGTCTAGTGTCCAGAACTTTTATAACTCAACAACAACAAAATAATCCAACTGAAATATGGTCAAGGGACTTGGATAGACCTTTCTCCAAAGAAAATACACAAATGGCCAACAAGCACAGGAAAAAGACACTCAATACCCTTAGTCATTCGAGAAATGCAGACCAAAATCACAATGAGATACTTCACACCCACTGGAATTACTATAATAAAAAAAATATCCTAACAAGGACGTCAGGAAATTGAAAACCTCACACATTGTTAGTGGGGATGTAAAATGGTGCAGCCACTGTGGAAAACAGTTTGACAGTTCCTCAAAAAGTTAAACATAGAATTACCATATGACCTGGCAAGTCTACTCCCAGGTATATATCCAAGAGAAATGAAAATGGGTGTTCAAATACTTGTACAAAAATATTTATAGCTATCCATCATAGCCAAAAACTTTACCACCCAAATGTCCATCAACTAAGAGATAAATAAAATGTGGCATATCCATACAACAGAATATCGTTCAGCCATAAACAGGAAGAATGAAGTACTGATACATGCTACATATGGATGAACCTTGAGAACCTTACATTAAGTGAAAGAAACCAGACACTAAAGGTCATATATAAGATAATTCCATTACATGAGATACCCAGAATAAATATCTCCGTTAAGACAAAAAGTAGATTGGGGTTTGTCAATGGCTAGGCAAAGGGGAGAATGGAAAATGACGACTTAAGGGATTTGAGGTTCCTTCTGGGATGATAAAGATGTTCTAGAACTAGACAGTGGTAATGGTTGTATAATACTGTACTAAAAGCCACCAAATTATACCTTTTAAAATGGCTTAAATTGTGAATTATACTTCAATTAAAAAAGAAGAAAGAAACCAAAGAATTGTAAAGGGGTGTCCCAAGATAATAGTAAAGTACATTCTAGGACAACAGTACTGAAGAGTAGTCTATACTGGAACAAGATAATGGAGGATTCTGAAGGAAAAGTTTCCTTGGGCTGGGGGGGGGTGGGTAGAATACAAATTGATATATTTGTGCATAAGAAAAATATTACAGGTAAGTGTAAGAGCATTGTTGGAGCATTTAAGGGGAAAAGTTAACAAGAGTCACATAGGAAAACAATGCAAACATTAGCTCCAAGAAAAAATGATGGATAGTATGCAAGACATATGCACCTCTTGGCTAAACAACTGTATTTACATACTCATATAATATAAAGAGTGATAGTGCTTTCACTAAAATTTGTGAAATGACTATATGGTGGGGAGGGGAGAAAGAAGGGTGAAGAAGTGAGGGAAGTGACATGGAAGACATTAAATTCTCATTTTCCACAATAGGCTGCCAATACAGAATATCAAAACAATTTTAAATTTGGAAACAATTTAAACATTTTATTTAGAAATATGGAGTTAAATACTAGAATAAAAAAGGTAATAGGGTATTTTCATAACTTTTAAACAAAAACTTGACAGAAATTTAGACTAAATTAAAAATTTTTATTTCATTAAATAAAAAGTGGCTGGTGGGGGAGACTATTGGTTATCCCCAAGAGCAGTTCTTCCCTTCTGCTTTAGTAACAGAATTAGCAGGCTACTCAGCTAAAGATTACATTTTGTAGTCTGTTTTGTACAGCATGAATAAGTACTGGCCAATGAGATACCAAGTGAAAGTGATACATGCTACTTTATGGGTCATTCTTTTAAGGAGAACTACCACTCCCCTTCCTTCCTGATGGCTAGATAAGGAGCGGGATGGCTGGATCCAAGGCATTCATCTTGGGCAATGAGACAGAAGCCATACATTAAAGATGGCAAAGCAATGAGACTGAGTCCAGTAGAACTACATCAGAGCAGAATGAACACACCAGCTCAATTATGAGCTGATACGGAAGATACAGAAATAGGGGTGCCTGGGTGGCTCAGTCAGTGTCTGACTTCAGCTCAAGTCATAACCTCATGGCTCTTGAGTGTGAGTCCCACATTGGGCTCTGTGAGGACAACTCAGAGCCTGGAGCCTGCTTCAGATTCTGTCTCTGTCTGTCTCTCTCTGCTCCTCCCCTGATCACACTCTTTCTCTCTCTTTCCAATATAAATAAACATTAAAATTTTTTTAAAATAATAAAAAATACTTAAAAAAAGATACAGATATAAACTTCTATCTTGTATAAGCCTTGTTATTATGGTCTCTCCCCTAAAGCAGTCAAACCTATAGCATGATTACTATAGCCAGAAATCAACCAAAAAAAATATAATGAAACTTCCTGTGCACATGAGGTTTGCAGCTAAGCAAATATTAACTTACCATGAATACTAAGACTCCCTTATGAAATTTAAGAATTATGGTAAAAATTTACCTTTTTTAACTGGAGACTGATGTTGCTGTGGTTCATTATGACCTTGAGAAAAGGCTTGCATTCCATTCGTCTTACACTATTGAAAGAAAAAGAAAATATACCTTTTAACTATGGCCTAAAAACTTTATATAACCTTTTTTTTTTTTTAGCAGCCAAAACTATTTTCCTAAACAATCAAAGTATTAGTCAACACATTATTTCTGGCCGTAAAGGATAAGCAACCTTCTAAGAACACTTATTAAAGGCAAAAAATTCTTTCAAAATCTATTCACATATATCTTTAACTACTTGTCAGGATTTTTAACTAACTCCTCTTCTGATTCCATGCTCACTTAGTATAATGGGGCCCAAGAAGTACCCCGATTACAATTTAGCTTCCCGTAAATCTCCCTAGTGCATGTAATAGTGGAACCAATAAGAGAATGTCAGAGCACAAGACCGTAAATTTCTCATGATAAAATAATGGGTTTTATGATTTTATAAATCAGTTTCACAAACTTGGGTCAATATATATAATCTATCCTTAAGATAGATCATCTCTTGGGGCACCTGGGTGGATCAGTCGGTTGAGCAGCCGACTTTAGCTCGGGTCATAATCTCCCAGTTCATGAGTTCGAGCCCTAATCAGTTTCATGCTCTCAGCACAGAGCCCACTTTGGGTCCTCTGTCCCCCTCTGTCTCTGCCCCTTCCCAGCTCATGCTCTCTCTCTCTCTCAAAAATAAATAAACATTAAAAAAAATCATCTCTTTTGCTGACAAAAATCAGTTTGCAAACAGTAGGCCATACTCTGAACCATGGTAATTCATTAAGGTAGGTTTCTCTGGAAAAATCTATCCTAAAAAATGAACATCTCTGCTCTATCAGTCATTGTAGTAGCAAGTTATAGCCCATTCCTTAAATATTCGCAAATTCTACCAAGGTAACTCCACGAAGTCAGAAAGTTATCTAACCCTATGACAAAATGAAAAGTAATGAGATAATTCTACAGTACGAGTCACCAAAATAAGTTATCAGGAAAAAAAAATCAAATTTTAACAAAATTTTTAAGTAGAGGTAGAAAATATATGAAAATGGCAAAGATTTTCATTCTCCAAGGTTTTTGTTCCTGTTAGATTTAATAAACTATAATATGAATGTTATGGTCCTTTTTAAAAATTAGTTTTTTAAATTTCAAAATTGCAGCAGAGGCACACTTCACTGACACTAAAATGCAAGCCTAAAATCAAACTTAAAAGTAAATTTTAATCTGAAAAAAAATTAAAAAACATTTTTAAAATAGTATCTAAAAGAATAAAATACTTACTAATAAATTTAACCAAGGTGGTAAAATATTTGTATGTGGAAAACTATAAGACACTGAAGAAATTAAAGATGACACAAATAAATGGAAAGATATCCTGTGTTCATGGATTGAAAGATTATTGTTAAAAAGTTCTTACTACCTAAACTGATCTACAGATTCAGTACAATCCCTTTCAAAATTCCAGTAACAGTTTTTACAGAAATAGGAAAAGCAGTTCTAAAATTAATATGGAACCACAAAAGACCCTGAGCAGCCAAAGTAATCTCGAGTAGAAGAACAAAGCTGGAGGCATCACACTTCCACACTATATTACAAAGTTATAATAATCAAAACATTACAATGCTAACATAAAAAGACATAATAGGGCGCCTGGGTAGCTCAGTCAGTAAAGCATGCAACTCTTGATCTTGGGGTCATGAGTCCCTTGGTGTAGAGATTAAAAGTCTTGAAAAGATTAGATATCCACATGCAAAAGAATGAAATTGGACTCTTACACTATACAAAAATGACCTCAAAATGGATCAAAAACAAATAGAAGATCTGAAACCATAAAACTCATAGGAGAAAACATATTGAAAAAGTTCCTTGACACTGGTCTTGGCAATGATTTTTTGGATATGACATCAAAAGCACAAGCAACAAAAGCAAAATTAAGTGGGACTACATCAAACTAAAAAGCTTCTGCACAGCAAAAGCAGCAATCAACAAAATGAAACAGCAACCAACAGAATGGGAGAAAATATTTGCCAACCATATTAGCAATAAGGGATTAATATCCAAAATATATAAAGATCTCATACAACACAACAGCAAAATAATAATAATAATAATAATAATAATAACCTGATTTAAAAATAGGCAAAAGACCTGAGTAAACATTTTTCCAAAGAAAACACACAAATGGCCAAGAAGCACATGAAAAGATGCTTAACACTGCTAAATCGTGAGGGTAATGCAAATCAAAACTAGACTGAGATACCACCTCACACCTGTTAGGAAGGCTATTATCAAAAAGACAAAAAGTGCTAGCAAGAATGGGGGTTGGGGGCGAAAAGGAATCCTTGTACAATGATGGCGGGAATGTAAACTGGTTCAGCGATTTTGGAAAACATTATGGAAGTTCCTCAAAAAATTAAATGTAAAACTGCCATAAGATCCATCATCCCCACTTCGGGGTATACACCCAAAGGAAATAAAATCGCAATCTTGAAGACTATGCATTCCCATGTTCACTGCATCATTATTCACAATAGCATTATTCACAAGTCCATCAACAGAGGAATGGGTAAGGAAAATGTGATAGAGATATGCGAAAAATATATAAATAGGATATTATTCAGCCACAAAAAGAGAAGCAAATCCTGACATATGTGACAACATGGATGAACCTGGAGGACATTACACTAAGTGAGATAAGCCAGACACAGAAATACAGAGGACATCATACTAAGTGAAATAAGCCAGACACAGAAAGACAAATATTGTACGATCTCACTTATATGTGAAATTTCAAAAGTCAAATTCATAGTATTAGAGAATAGAATGGTGATTGCCAGGAGTGGAGGACAGAGAAAATGGGGAGATGCTGGTCAAAGAATACAAATTTTCAATTATAAGATAAGTTCTGGAGATCTAATATACAGCACAGTGGTTATAATTGTTAATATTGTATTATATGCTTAAAATTTGCTAATTGTTCCCACCACACACACACACACAAAAACTGGTAACTATGTCAGGTGATGAACGTGGTAATTAACTTGTTATAATAATATCAAGATGTATACATTCATTAAACAGGTTGTACACCTTTATAAAAAATCATGTTGTATAACCTAAATATATTCAATTTTTGTAAATCACACGTCAAGAAATCTGAAAAAATGTACTTTATCATTTATGCATATATTAACAACTAAAAATACTGATTATTTCAAATATACTGATTATTTCAAATCTTTCATAGCATATAAGAACTTACATCTACTAAAATTTTATGTTAGTTTGTTATCTCAATTATCATATTACAATAAAGTCATGTATAATCTTACAAATTTTACAATCTTACATAATCAAATCAATAAAATTTGAGAATTCTATAATGAAGATATGCAGAAAGTGTCATGGAAGGAATGAGTAAGAGAATAAAACTTGACTTAAAAATGTCAGGAAAGGTTTTACATAGGCGGTGATGCTTAAACAACACTTGGAGGATTAGTAGTAGTTAGGGTGGCTTAACTAGTGAAAAGTGAACGTTTATGGAAGAAAAGATCCTTATGCTAGAAAATACACAGAGCGGTAAGATATGCCAACATGGTTAAGTTGTTAATTCTTCTCAAATTCATCTTTAGACTCAATCAAATTCCAACAGACTTTCTGTAGATACTGACAAGCTCACTTAAAACTTACATGGAAATGCAAAAGACCTAGAGAGCTGAGACAAATTTGAAAAAGAATAAAGTTAGTGAATTTTCACTATCTGAAATGAAGGCTTATCATAAAGCTACAGCAGTCTATAAGTAAAATGTGATGTTGACAGAAAGATGGACATATGGGAGACCCATGTACAGTGTGTAACTATAGTTAACAATACTGTGTTGTATAACTGAAAGTTGCTAAAAGAATAAATCTTAAATGTTCTCACCATAACAACAAAATAATTATGTAAAATTAAGGATGTGTTAACTAAATTGATTTTGGTAAACATTCTGCAACATATTGCATGTATCAAATCATCATCACACTGTACACCTTAAACTGACACAATGTTACATGTCAATTATACCTCCATAAAGTGGGGGGGGAAAGACATAAATCAATAAATAATAGGGAGTTTAGAAATAAACACACATGATATACTAATTTTCAACACTCTTACAATTCACTGATAAAAAGACAGACAACCCAAATATTAAAAATATGCAAAATATTTGAACAGACACTTCACCAAAAAGGAAAAAAAGAAAAATACAAATGGCAAATAAGTTCATGATAAGATGCTCAATCTCATTAATCATTATGAAAATGCAAATTTAAAATATAATTAGAGGATGCAAAAATCCTCAACAAGATACTAGCCAACCGGATCCAACAATACATTAAAAGAATTATTCACCATGACCAAGTGGGATTTATACCTGGGATGCAGGGCTGATTCAACATCTGCAAAACAGTCAACATGATACATCACATCAATAAAAAGACAAAAACCACATGATCCTCTCAATAGATGCAGAGAAAGCATTTGACAAAATACAACATCCTTTCTTGATAAAAACCCTCAAGAAAGTAGGGACAGAAGGATCATACCTCAAAATGATAAAAGCCGTATATATGAAAGACCCACCACTAATATCATCCTCAATGGGGAAAAACAGAGCTTTTCCCCTAAGGTCAGGGATGTCCACTCTCACCACTGTTATTCAACATAGTATTGGAAGTCCTAGCCTCAGCAATCAGACAACACAAAGGAATAAAACGCATCCAAATTGGCAAGGAGGAAGTCAAACTTTCACCCTTTGCAGATGACATCATACTCTATATGGAAAACCCAAAAGATTCCACCAAAACACTGCTAGAACTGATCCATGAATTCAGCAAAGTTTCAGGATATAAAATCAATGCACAGAAATCAGTTGCATTTCTATACACCAATAATGAAGCAACAGAAAGAGAAATCAAGGAACCAATCCCATTTACAATTGCACCAAAAAACCATAAAATACCTAGGAATGGTGAAAAAGCTACACACTGAAAACTACAGAAAGTTTATGAAAGAAATTGAAGGAGACACAAAAAATAGAAAAATATTCCATGTTCCTGGATTGGAAGAACAAATATTTTTAAAATGTCGATACTACCCAAAGCAATTTATACATTCAATGGAATCCCTGTCAAAGTGACACCAGCATTCTTCACAGAGCTAGAACAAACAATCCTAAAGTTTGTATGGAACCAGAAAAGATCCCAAAGAGCCAAAGTAATCTTGAAAAAGAAAACCAAAGCTGGAGGCATCACAATCCCCGACTTCAAGATGTATTACAAAGCTCTAATTATCAAGACAGTATGGTGCTGGCACAAAAACAGATACTTAGATCAATAGAACAGAACAGAGGACCCAGAAATGGACCCACAAACATATGGCCAACTAATCTTTGACAAAAGCAGGAAAGAATATCGAAAGGAATAAAGACAGTCTCTTCAGCAAATGGTGTTAGGAAAACTGGACAGCGACATGCAGAAAAATGAACCTGGACCACTTTTTTTACACCACAAAAATAAATTCAAAATGGATGAAAGACCTAAACAGGAAGCCATCAAAATCCTATAGGAGAAAGCAGGCAAAAACCTCTCTGACCTTGGCCACAGCAACTTCTTACCCAACACGTCTACAGAGGCAAGGGAAACAAAAGCAAAAATGCACTATTGGGACCTCATCAAGATAAAAAGCTTCTGCACAGCAAAGGAAACTATCAGCAAAAATAAAAGGCAGCTAACTGAATGGGAAAAGATATTTGCAAATGACATATCAGATAAAGGATTAGTATCTAGAATCTATAAAGAACTTATGAAACTCAACACCCAAAAAATAATCCAGTGAAGAAATGGGCAAAAGACATGAATAGACACTTTTCCAAAGAAGACATCCAGATGGCCAACCGACACATGAAAAGATGCTCAACATCACTCATCATCAGGGAAATATGAATTAAAACCACAATGAGATACCACCTCATACCAGTCAGAATGGCTAAAATTAATAAGTCAGGGAACAACAGATGTTGGCAAGGATGTGGAGAAAGAAGATCTCTTTTGCACTGCTGGTGGAATGCAAACTGGTACAGCCACTATGGAAAACTTCAAGAGGTTCCTCAAAAATGTTAAAAATACCCCATGACCCAGCAATTGCACTACTAAGTATATATCCAAGGGATACAAGTGTACTGTTTTGAAGGGGCACATACACCCCAATGTTTATAGCAGTGCTATTGACCATAGCCAAATTACGGAAAGAGCCCAAATGTCCATCGACAGATGAATGGATAAAGAAGATGTGGAATGGGGGCGCCTGGGTGTCTCAGTCGGTTGAGCATCCAACTTCAGCTCAGGTCGTGATCTCACGGTTTGTGAGTTCAAGCCCCGTGTTGGGCTCTGTGCTGATGGCTCAGAGCCTCGAGCCTGCTTCAGATTCTGTGTCTCCCTCTCTCTCTGACCCTCCTCTACTCACACTCTGTCTCTGTCTCTCTCTCTCTCTCTCTCTCTCTCTCTCTCTCTCTCTCTCAAGAATAAACATTAAAAAAAAGAAGAAGATGTGGTGTATACACACACACACACACACACAATGGAGCATTACTCAGCAATCAAAAGAATGAAATCTTGCCATTTACAACAACGTGGATGGAACTAGAGGGTATTATGCTAAGGGAAATAAGTCGGTCAGAGAAAGACAAATATCATATGACTTCATTCATATGTGGAATTTAAGATACAGAACAGATGAACAGAAGGGAAGCGAAGCAAAAATAATATAAAAACAGGGAGGGGGACAAAACATGAGACTCTTAAATATGGAGAACAAACAGAGGATTGCTGGAGGGGCTGTGGGTGGGGGGATGGGCTAAATGGGTGAGGGGCACTAAGGAAGACACTTGCTGGGATGAGCACTGGGTGTTATACATAGGGAATGAATCACTGTAATCTACTCATGAAATCATTATTGCACTATATGCTAACTTGGATGTAAATTATAAATAAATAAATAGATAGATAGATAGATAAATAAATAAATAAATAAAATATAATTAGATACTAACACTCACATCCTAAAATGGCTAAAAAGTGGTAGGCTCTGAAGCAACTGTAACCGGCACATACTACTGGTGGGAATGTAAGTACAACCACTTCAGAAAACATACCACCCGTTTCTTATAAAGATTACCTGCTAACATACTACTACTACTTCAGTTTTATAATGCAGAGAACCTCTCGAACATGTATAAAATATATGGAGGGATGTTCGCTGTAGCATTTACTATAATATAGAAACAAGTGCCAAGCCCATCAAGAGAAAATGAACAACAAAATAAATGTAGTTATTTGTATATAAAAAGATTTTTTTATGTCAGCACATATAGAACTGCTTTGTTCATTTTACAAGTTGCCTAATATTCTATTTATTATGAATATACTTATTCTTATGCATGCATTATCTATTTCTAGAAGTATCTAGGTAAGAAACTGGTAGAATGGTTACTTCTGATCAGAGGAAATCAGTGACTACGGGATAGAGATTGCAGGGAAATTTTCCATTCATGCCATTTTGTATGTTTTCAATTTTGATTATTGTACTTATTCAAAAAGTTAGATAGTTTAAAACATAAACCTAAATGAGAAAAGAATGGCAAAAACACATGTGGGTACAGTACTATTTATATAAAATTACAAAACAGTTAAAACAATTCTATTTGTTGTAGCAAAAGTATGAACACATTCATGAAAACAGTAACAAATCGAGAACATTTGGAAGAAGGTGAGAAGGAAGGTGAGAAGACAATGGGATGGTGGAGGGGACACGGTCCACAGACACAGCCAGGAGAACTGCTGCACAAATGGAGAGAGCAGTTACTACATGCCAGACACAGTGCTCAGAACTTTGGGAGCCTCAGCTCACTGCTGCCTCCTCCTTACACCAACCTAGGAGCCCTAGGTTGAGGGCTCCTCAATTTTCAGGTGAGGAAACTGAGGCTCTGACAAGTGAAAGAAATCACTCACGCCAGGTCACGGGGCTGGGAAGTGACAGAGCCGGGGCTCAAGCTCATCTTCCTCTCGGAACCCTGGCATGTGGCTGTGTCTCTCTCAGGCCAGCTACCCCCTCTCTGGACCCATCTCCAGGACAAGTCCCAAGGCACACCCTTAATGCAATGCTTGGGGATGGCAGAAAATAAGATTCCAATGCACAATGAGAACTATTCTCACATACCTACACATGGAGTGAGAAGAGGAGGGTGTGAAGAAAATGAAATGGTGGGATTCTATCCTAAAGCCAAGACTACACTGTATGTTAACTAACTTGAGAATAAATAAAATAAAATTAAAAAAGAAAATGAGATAGTGGAGGGATATAGAGGGTTTTGAACATTATCTTAGTTAGGTTTTTTCTTTAACATTTTCTAAAACAAACAAATATAGCAAAATGTTTAGGCTTGAAAATGGTGGGCAACAGGTATAATTTTCTTTAATATAATTTCAAAAAGTATATAAAGCATGGGGCACCCGGGTAGTTCAGTCTGTTAAACATGAAACTCTTGATTTTAGCTCAGGTCATGACCTCACGATTTGTGAGTTCGAGTCCCACATCAGGCTCCACACTGGCAGTGCAGAGCCTGCTTGGGACTCTCCCTCTCTCTCTGCCCCTCCCCACCCCTCTCTCTCAAAATAAATATATAAACTTAAAAAATAATTTCAAAAATAATTAAAAAAAAAACTATATAAAGCACCCAGCACGGTGCCCGGCATAAAATACTCATCTAACAAATGTTACCTTCCAGTCTGCAATGCTTCATTTTATTATAATTTCTAGGACTTACTCTGCTAACTCCGCTTTGTAAGCACTGAGTTTTGCACGGATATTCGTTTTGAAAGTTGAAAGGGAATACTGCTCCTATTAGGACAGAAAAGAAGAAAACTACATTAAACACCCATTACCACAACCTAAAAACCTTAAGTACCCAAAATATTCTAGGCACTGTTTTGAAATATTTTCTGATGGTTCCTCTACTCAACAAACATTCATTCAACACTATAAAACACTATGAAATGTCACCCACTATGTTAGGGAATGGGTATGTAAGTGTGAAAAGAGTTCAGAGATAAAAGAGCTCATGGTCTGTTTTGAGAAACAAGCTCATAAACAATTACTATGATAAAAACAAGTTATCTGAGAGGTACAGAGAAGATACTAGGGCTTTGTGATATAGAAGCTTTGCAAAAGGAAGTAATTCTATCTGGATCTTAAAAACAATTTTGGGGGGATGTGAGCTAGTTAAGGAGTACAGAAGAAGTATATTGAAAAAGGTCAAAATTAATTTCTGATTAAACTTTTCTACCCAATAAACCCACTCCTTTCTGGATCTTAAGAGGATATAATTAAATGAGAGATGAGCCCACTACCTTTTGCCCCTACAAGGGCCTTGGAGGGAAAGGATGAACAAAAAACTGCATCTGTACAGATGAGGGAGTGAGAGGTGCTGTGAAAAGGCTGGTCACAGAAGGAGCTGCTGCCAATGGCTTTATACCCTTCCCTTTACAAGAAAATCTGAGACTTGATCCTAAACAACTGCTTATTCAGCACACCAGAAGGAGATGCATCAGGGCACCTGGGTGGCTGAGTGGGTTAATCGTCCAACTCTCGATTTCGGCTCAGGTCATGATCTCATGGTTCATGAGACCAAGCCCGGTGCCAGGCTCTGTGCTGACAGCATGCAGCCTACTTGGGATTCTGTCTCCCTCTCTCTCTGCCCCTCCAGTGCTCATGCTCTCTTTTAAAAATAAATAAATAAACATTTAAAAGAAAGAGAGAGAGAGAGAGAGAGAGAGAGAGAGAGAGGACATGGCATCAACACTGCCAAAGCTATGGTCCAGAAGATTCCTTAATTTCATTTGTCTGTCTTAAGTCACACAGCCATCTTCAGAAGAAACATGACCAAAGTAGAGACCATCTTCCTTGTAAGAACCAAGGATGGGAGAATAAACAGAAGATTGAGGAACTGGTGCCATTTCTAGCTTTTCTCCTTCATCTT
This sequence comes from Panthera uncia, assembly GCF_023721935.1. Lineage (NCBI taxonomy): Eukaryota > Metazoa > Chordata > Mammalia > Carnivora > Felidae > Panthera > Panthera uncia. Next base: position 44,766,883 of record NC_064812.1, on the reverse strand, counting down.
TGCACCCAACAAAAGAGCTATTTTTTTTTTCCTTTTTCTAAATAGCAAGTTACTCAGTTGAACACATGGACCAAAGAGTATTTTAATAGGATGGACCAAAGAGTATTTTGATAGGATGGTGAGAAATAGATTTGTATATTAATATTTAATTTAATTTAATTAATTGATTAAAAATGCATACATGTATGTGTATACACACACACACACCCCTAAGTTAGAATAAAGAAGTCATTCTTTCAACAATGAAAAACTAAAAGGTTAATATTCCAATTAAGGAAAGTATTTTAAGAACTTGCCCCAAATCCTAGTTTTATGAGCAAAAGAGAAATTTTTAATTTTAGAAATTTTTGTTTAGATTTTCCAAAAAATAATACTGTTATGTTCCAACTCAAGTATAGCCCTAACCTGTAACTGTTGTTTTGCCTGTATTCAGTAATTAATTCATCCATTCATTCATTCATTTATATGCAGTTAGGAATTTTTTTTTTTAAAGGCCAATTCTCTCTCCCTCATGATTGCTTTGCTCTACAGTGACCATAATCACCGGGCACAATTTGGGTTGAGAATATCATTTTAAGCAGAAGCCAGTTAACCATGAAAACGAGACATGAAAATAAATACATAAAGTTTTTCTCAGGCAAGACCTATTCTTCTTCCTACCTTTGCTGGTCTGGTAGCCTATGCAGTGGGAGACTAGTAAGAGTCTTTTTCTTTGGTAATACTTTTAAACTCTTCAAACAAAGGAGACCATTCGTTTTCATTATTCTCTATCCACCATAAACAATCACTTTATATATGAGTTCGCTTTTCAAATACTACTTAGCCATTATCCAATTCATCTCTAAAGATGTATACCCGAGATTACTTACCAGGGGGAGAAGTCAGATGACGAACAGGTCTTGCTGGTTGAAGCGGTTTACCAATCAATTTTTTGGTTTCCATTATCACAAAGACCTTGAAGTTCCATACTTGAAGAGGGAAAAAGACATCTGATCTTTTTGACATGATAATCAAAATGCTTTAACAAATTTTATATATATATAAAATACATATACATACAACATACATATATATGTGTGTGTGTGTGTGTATATATATATACATATATATATACATATGTATATATATATACACATATAAAACCACAACACTCATTTGAAGATACCTACACCTTATAAGTTAAGGAGTTAAGGTGGAAAAAATCACAAGCCCTTAAAATAATATGTGACAATCTTTATAGCATCTGTCACGATGGAACATTCCCTCTTTTAAAACATTTTACTCCTTTAACTTGCCTGACTTTTCTTTTGGTTTCCTATACCTTTGACTACCTCTTCTAACTTCCTTAGCTTATTCCTCTTCCTTTCTCCAATGAAATTCAGGAATTCTTCCAAATTTGGCTTTGATCTTCTTCGTTGACCTGATCTACTCTCCTCATGATTTCAACTACCTATCTACGTGATAGACATGCCCTAATTTATACATATAGCACCTACCTCTCTTTTAAATCCCAGTTCTATTTTTCTAAAGATATTTCCATTTATATCTTATCACAGACACCTCAAATTCAACATATCCAAAATCAAATTCATTACTTTGACTCCAAAGATGCTCGTCCTCCTGTAGTCCTTAAAGTCTTCACCAACTCCATCAGACCAACTTTGGCTAAATAAGATCTAAAATAAAAGTCTCCACACCATTAGTCTCTTAATTCCTGTCCATTCTACTTCCAAACTATTTCTCAAATCTATTTTCTTTATTCTCGCCACTACTCTTTTGGTTCCACAATAACTCTGAATTCATCTCCCTGATCACTCAGTGGGATTTAAAAACTCCCTTGTCTCCCTATGTTCCTGGGACACAGAGATTATGCCCACATCATGGCATTAAGAACATTGTACTCTACATAATGGCTGTTTGTCTTCCATACTTGGCAAAAGTGAGGAGCAGATTCTGTAACTGAGGAACAATATTTTCATTCACCCCCTTTCCCTGGCAACTAACAGTACCTGGACTGGATCCAAAGTAGGTGCTGAACAAATGGGTAAATATAACCTCTTTCTCTCCAAACTATGATCCCTTTACATATACACACCTGCTTAGAAAACGTCAGTTCCTCATCACCTCCTGGATTACTCATAATAGAAACAGAGGCCAACATCCATGTGTCATGCAGAGTAAACTATTTACCTAAGTTATGTTATTTCAGATTCAGAACAACTCTATCAGTTAGGCACAATGAAGAGTGAAATCTCAGGTCTCAGGTGAGCCTACCTGTTGTTAATATTATGGCTCCAGCACCTAGTTATATAACTACGGAAAACAGTAGCCTCTACCTCCTAGGTTTGATGTGAAAACTAAATTATATGTATAAAGTATTAGCAAAATGTCTGGCACACAGTAAGAGCTCAATAAATGTTAGCCTCATTATTTTTTAATAATACTAATTTTACAGATAAAGCTTAGAGAAATTAGGTATCTTGCCCAAGATCCTGAGTCTAGGAAGTGATAGCATGCCATGTTCACGCTTCTGGCCAAAAAGAATCAAGAATCTCCCCAACCATTTTCCACCCCATACCCAGCCAGAACTGAACAGGTTCGTACCCTTATGTGCTCACAAAACAACCCTGTATCTACCCTCTTCCAATGTGGTATTTACTGCACTAGTCGCAATTATCTTTTACCTGACCGTTAAATTACAGTTCTATCACACAGGTCTATCACCAGTGTCTACTACAGTGTCTAGAACACTGTGGGTGTTTAACAGATTGTTGAATTCACAAATGTTATTTTGTTTTACCATATACTTATACATTCCGGAGTTCCTTCACTCTCCCTGCTGCTCTTCTCCCAAAGTGCTATTCGTTTTTTAAGACCAAGGTCAAGTTACTTGCTTCGAAAATATTCTCATGTCTCAACAGTAACGTTAAATAAAATAGTTCACATGAAGCTTTCTAGTTCCTAACAAATAGTTGACAGTAAAATAACAATAATTTATTTTTCCTCTTCCACTGACCCCTACTGTATTTTATTAACTATTCTAAAATGTACCACAGTAAATCTATTTCATGTGTTTGATTAGACCGAGTTAGCTGACACTGAAAAAACCGTATCTTATTTATCTTCGTATCATAGTACCTGCAACATAATTGGTTTTACTAAATAAATCTATAAATTTAAATACCTTCTAAATATAACTAAAACCTTCTGATGCCTGAATAGGATATAGCTTTTCAAATTATGATGCCTATTAAGACAAAACTAAAAATAAAATTCCACCTGACTTTATATCTGCTTATCTAGAGACAAATGTAACCATATGATTTTAAGCAGATCATTATCTAAATGACTGTTTCCCTAAGTATATAATAGGGTTAATAACTCCCTGTTAGCTCCAAAAACATACTTTTACCTATTTATAAATGCCTCGGGACATTTTATGCTAAGCAAAGTAAGTCAATCAGAGAAAGACAAATATCATATGATTTCACTCATATGTAGAATTTAAGAAACAAAACTGATGAACAAAGGGGAAGGGAACCAAAAAACAGGGAGACAAACCATAAGAGATTCTTAAATACAGATTAAAAGCTGAGGGTTCCTGGAGGGGTGTTCGGTGGGGGGATGGGCTGAATGGGGGATGGGCATTAAGGAGGCACTTGTTGGGATGAACACTGGGTGTCATATGTAAGTGATGAATCACTAAATTCTATTCCTGAAATCATTATTACACTGTATGTTAACTAAGTTGGATTTCAATTAAACAATAAGTAAAAAAAAATGGCTCTAGACATTACTCAAATGTTAAAATCATAAATTTATAAACAACTTCTCAAAGTTAGCACTGATAACTAAGTGCAAAAACAGTTACTTTTTTCCTGAAGTTTGGAGAGCCAGCTAGTATTCCTCATTAATACCTATGGAGCTTTTGCGATGTGTCTCTTAACTGGTATTTCAACATGGCTATTGGCAACCTTCTAAACAAAACTCATGCCGTCCGTACTTTTTGGCAATACAACTTTGATATAATAAGAAACAAGAAAAATCTTATAAGCATATGTAGCAAAAAAATATTTCAGACAAATATTTATTGAACATTTTCTATGTGGAAAGAAAATCTTAAATAAGGACCAAAAAGCAATCTAATGTTGTGTTATTTAATGTTTATCCTAGACATTTTAATTAGGACCCTAATACTAGCATGTAGTAACTTTCCATCCTGTTTCCCATATGAAACTAATGAATCAGAATACAATAGAGTACTTTGGCACACACTTTCTTGTTTTTCACTGCTCAGCTGAAATTGAGTTGATAGGTTGTAAAGTTTTTTCCAGTTGCTGAGCAATGCAAATCCACGGTATTCAAACTAGGGATTTTCAAGAGTTGGGGAGTTACAGAACTATTATATGATTTTGCAACACAAGTATATAAACAAAAAATAAAAGATCTTTTAGTATCGCCCACCCTTTCAATTTATAGTAGGAAAAATATAGCAAAGGCTCCAGATACATAAATTCCTATCAGTTAAGGAAATGAGAAAAGATGATGTCATATAGCATTTAATTTTTTAAGTAAACTGTGTCTGTATAGAGACACTGACATTATAGGGAATAAGTTTGGAATTCACAGTATACAACAGCATCATGTCTTAAACAGTGTTATTAATGGAAAAGGCAAGTATTTACATTAATTATTACAGTAATTATTATTGAAAAACTGAATCACAGGATTGAAATCTATGAAGGACAGGACTCCACAAACCAAAGCCTAACTCTCGGTTTAGGTCAAAAATCATAAAGATTTAACTACAAAAATATTATACAAAATAACTTCAATCTTAAACTAATGCCTGCTTCATTCACCCAATATAGAGCTCCAAAAGTTTCCTTTGAAGCTACTAATACTACCTAGGGTAGGCCTTTATGGTATCAACTGTTACAAAGGACAACACTTGCAGAAGCAAAAAAAAATCGTACTTAAAACACTGGATAACAAGTAGTTGGCCAATCATAGAGTTGTCTTTTAAACTATGAATATATAGCTTTGTGGTATATTTTTTAAAAAAGCATTTTGATCCAGTCTCAAAAATTTCATTCTATTAATACATGCTGAGAACTAGCTACTGAATAGTTTTGTTGTTTTTTTTTTTTTTTTCAAGTTTACACATAGTTAACAAATCATCTCAAAAATCCAACTGCCATCTCAGGAAGCTTCAGTTGCTATTCTACATCTAGCAATACTAAAGTATATCTTAGGTCCCTTTTCTGTTCAAAAAAAAAAAAAAATTCAAACTAAATATAAATCCTAAGGACCCACCAATGTCCCAGACCAATTGGGACATAATCTTACTATGCAATGTATGCCATTCATTTATTATTAAAACTCCATTTTTGAGGTCCTATTACATGCTAAATGCTTTACATGTTATTTCATTTTGAGCCACACATTAAATACTGTAGAGAATCACTATTAGTCATCTTACAGATGTAAAACCTGATGCTCAGAAAAAGAAGAGAGATTCCCAAGATCACCTAGTATATATATGGCAAAAATGAGGATTTAACTATAAAGTTCATGCCCTTGTCTCTAAACTTGCATGTTTGGTAAGTAAAAGACAGACATAGGACTCTCTACTATTCCATATGGACACTGCATATATGGGTTTTTTTTAAATGAATTAGAACATTTATACATAAATAGACTTGCTGAATAAACTAACATATATAAATAATTTCCATTGCCTCAATTTATAATTTTTCTTAGAATACTAAATAAATTACACGATTACTGTGCTTTCCTCATTCTGTGGACATACTATAACAATGCCAAACTTACCACGGGTCACAACTTAAGAAAAATACTATGTACTGTATTTAGAAGCTGGATACTAATAATTTCCAATTTAAATTCTCTATTTCTTTAGAAAATGCTGATGATTCTGCTGCAATTAATAAGATCATACAGATGAATGAATAAAGAATATGTGATATATATATATACACACACACACATGCTTATATATACACACATACACACAATGGAATATTACTCAGCCATAAAAAAGACTGAAATCCCCCCCCCCCCACTTGCAACAGCATGGGTGGATCTAGAGTATAATGCTAAGCGAAATATGCCAGTCAGAAAAACACAAAATACGAAATTTCACTCTTGTGGAATTTAAGAAACAAAATAAATGAACAAAGAAAAAAAAAGAGATTAAAAAAAAAAAAAAACCCTACACCCTTAACAATAGAGAACAAACAAATGGTTCCCAGAGGGAAGGTGAAGCAGGGGCATGAGGGAAATAGGTGAATGGGATTAAGAGTCACTTATCTTAATGAGTAATACATGGAATTACTGAATCACTATGTTATACACCTGAAACTAACATAACACTGTGTTAACTGGAATTAAAACAAAACACTGGAATTAAAACAAAAAGAAATACAATCATATAAAATTAAATAATCTGAGAAGTGGAAAGACCATGCCTTCATCTACCTCATGTATATGTCCCATGTGATAATCAGACAGGATTTAATCTCAATTTTCAACTTCAAAATACTATTATACTAAGTTAGGATTCCTTGAAACCAAATGCTCTTTGCAAGTAAACAGCACAGAATGATAAACTGATAGATGAAAATAATATAAAGGAAATACAGGGGAGTTAAGACATAAACCGATTACGACTTAGGTGATAAAAGATATTTTATATTCCACAAATCAGGCTGCCACATGAGAGAAAAATTTAAACTATCAAAAAGTTGTGAGAGCGTTCCATAAAATACTTTCCATTTCATACCTTCTCTTTAAAACTTACCAAAAAAAAAAACTTTTTGGTCTGTGATGTACCTTGCAATACAAACAAAATTTAACACTTAGGTAGGATAAAAACTGTCCAGATAATGTGCACTTGTGGTCATAACTGATGTAACTGTCCTTTTCTTTAACTTTGCCTAAAATATCAGTAATTAAAACCTCTTGATACAAATATTGAATCATTATGTCGTAAACCTGAAACCGTTAGATGTCAATTATATCTCAGGTTTTTTTAATGGTGTATCTTGACTTACAACTTCTGCGAAATACCTTCAGTTACTTTCACGAACCATTTGATTCTGCGAATTAACCGTATATATGTTTCTTGGCTCTCTTTTTCCTATTGGGCTTTCCTTTTTATTGTCTGTAATTTAATCTAATTAATTATTGATTTACTGTTGAAATTTGCCTCAAATTAGTAGTGATGGTGCCAGGGTATGGGGGACAAAGTCTTCAAACCATCGCACCACCAAGGACCAGGTCCTGGGACCGAGGGCGCTATGTACTTACTTTTTTCTGGCGTTTTTGTTTTTTGTTTTAATTATGCCCTCAGCAGTGTAACTCTCCCTCGGCCCCGGGCCCCTCGCCCTTCGCCAGGTGTTCCCACAACAGCCACCACCCTTTCCTCCCAACGGGCTCGCCCCCTTAGCACTCTACCACCCACCTAGGGGGCCCTGGGGAGCCTTGCCGGGATTTGTCCCCCCCCCCCCCCCGACCCCGGGGTTCCCCTCCCTCACAACTCTCCCAGGGTCCGAGCTCCGAGAGGGCGCCCACCGCCTCCTCACACCCCGGGCCCGACTTCTGCCCCCCCACCCCCCAGATCGGTTCATCCTCCCCAGCCACCTACCGCCTCAAGATCGGGGAGGATTTCGGGGCAGCAGCGTCGCCGCGCTCAACCCAAACGCGGCGGCCCAGCGCCCCGCTGCCCGTCGGGGAACGGTCCCGCCGCGCGTCCGCTCGAGGCCGGGGGCGGCGGCAGCGGAGGCGGGGCCGACTGCGACTCCGAGGGGCGCGAGGCGGACAGGAGGCGGGGGCGGGGGCGGGGCCTGCGGTGCCGGGTCCGGAGCTCGGCCGCGCGGGGCCAGAACCGTTAAGCCGGCAGCGCGCGCGCCTCCCCGGGCGTGCTGGGCGAGCGGGGCTTCTGGCTGCCCGCGCGCAGTGCGGAGGAGGCCGGGGGTGGCCTCTCCGAGGTGCTGGCAGGCTCGCCCTGGACAGGGCGCGCCCGCATGAACAGCCTCCGGGACCCCAGTCGGCGGCCCTGCTCGCCGGAGACGGGGAGACGCGAGGCGAGCCGCCTGCGCCGGGCGGGCGTCGGGCTCCAGGCAGCGACTGTGAGCGAGGCCGCCTCTGTGAGCGAGGCCTCCCGCGTCAGAGCTGCCGGCCGGCCCCGACGGCGCGGGCCGCTCTCCCCGCCGAGTCCTGCTAGGATTCGAGCTGCCAGCAACGGTTACCTTAATCTCACTCAGACTGCCGTCCCCAAAGACCAAGAATGGTTGAAGCACCTCCATCCGAATCTTTTGTTTTCAGTCTTCACCTTTATTCTTTCATTTCATTCGCCCCTCTGGGTGCTGGCAGGAGACAGGAGGCGTGGGGCGGCTGCCGGGGGGAACGGGGTAGTTTGGTCGTCCCCGGGCTCACAACCCGGCGGGCGCCTGCGCTAGCTGGCACTTGGGGGGTGTGGGGGGCGTGCTAAGTACTGTGCCGGAGGAGCAGATTTAGGCTGGGAGCGCAGTACCTGACTCGGGGCTGGGGCGTCGGAGCGGTTTTCAGAGCTGGGCCCCTGGTGTGTTGCATTTGGCCCGAGGAAAGAAGGCAGGAAAGGAGGGGAGGAAGTGCCCAAGGCAAAGTGTCCAGTGTGGGGTACCTGGGGTTGGGGAACAGATAGTGGGGAAATGAAACAGAAGAGGACATGAATTAGGTCTTAACTCTTAGTTTGTCCTTTTGAGTATTTTGCAAGATCATTCTGACAGCCGTTATGGAGGGCAGATTTTGAGGGCAGGGGGATACAGCAGTGTTAAATAGGCCCACGAGGAGGCTTCCTGGGAGGCATTTGCAATGACTCCGGTAAGAAATTATGTCCTAGAAGTAGCGAAGATCTGAGAGATGTTGCTGAAGTGAAATCAGCATTTAGTGACAGATTGGACGGAAGGGTGAATAAGGGAATCTAGGTAACTCGTGAGTTTCTGACTTGGGCAAACAAGTGAATAGGTGATGGTAACATAAGGTAGGGAATGCGAGAGGCTGAACAGATTTGGGGAGGGAAATGATCAATTCAGAGTGGGACTCATAAATATATTATAATGGGATATTTAAGTTGAGGTATCCAAACAGCTATTTTAGAAATACAGAAAATATATAGCCATACATACATATGCCTATATATATACACACACATATGTCATAGGCATTTAATGGACAATAATGGAATATTAGGAAAGGGAGGTTGATTGAGAAAATTCATGCATTCTGGAAGAAGTATTTAGAGAACTCAAAAGACAAGTAACATCCAAAGGAGGTTGTGTAAAGGCAAAATAAAGCTTGTCTAGAATAGGGTAAGAAGGAATGCCTCTCTAAAAAGGGATCATCTAGGTACACGTTAAAGCTGATGAAGAAGACTAGGAAAAAAAGTGTCTAGGTTAGCAGAATTCAGATATTAGTGCCCTGGGGCAAGAAAAACAAAATTTGGCAAAGTTCAGAAACTGATATGAAATCAGTATGGCTGGACAAGAGAAAAAGCAAGAAGAGAATCTTGAAGATGAGTTTGGAGAGATGGGAAAAGCCAAAAGCATACAAGGTTTTGTAGGTTCCAGTAGGGAGGTTTAATTTTATTATAAGAGCAATGGGAAACATTGAAGGGTTCCTGTGGGGCACTAATGTGATAGGATTTACCATTTTTAAAGTGTGGTTTCAGAAGCACTTTCATGCAACGTTAAGATTTTGCTATTTAAATGTTTTAGAGACAGAGACAGAGTTCTAGCAGGAGAGGGGCAGAGAAAGGGGGACAGAAGATCCAAAGCAGGTTCCACACTGACAGGCTGACAGCAGTGAGCCCGATTTGTGGCTCAAACCCACAAACCGTGAGATCATGGCATGACCTGAGCGAAGTCTGACGCTCAACTGACTGAGCCACCCAGGCGCCCCCCAAGTTATTGCTATTTGGATGTAGAAATAGCTTCCAGGAATACTCCTACCCCTACTGAGACAACTTACCTGGCATCAGAACCTAAAAAGTGCAGGGTCAGAGGCACGGAGCACCAGTAGTCTGTGGACAATGGAGTCAAATCTTTCCAACCCCCAGATGTAGAAAATTATAAGTGTAGGATTCAGTTCTCATCTGTAGTCAAAACAGAAGTTTTATTCTTCAAGAATATATTTAACAATATAACATATACATTTATATATATCACACAATAAAATTAGTTTGTATATATTACTATATGAAACCAATAGAAATTATTGTGACAAAAAAGTGAACCAGAAGGAAAAAAAAATTTTTTTTTGATCAAACCAAAAACAGCACGACAGGGAGACAGCGTGAGAGCGGGGGAGAGGGCAAAGGGAGAGAGGAATCCGAAGCAGGCTCCACATTAAGTGTGGAGCACGATGCAGGGCTCCATCCCATGACGCTGGGATCCTGACCTAGGCTGAAATCAAGAGGCACTGAGCCACCCAGGTGCCCTGAGACACATTTTAAATAGAAGTAATAGACTCCAAAATTTTTTGGTAATTGAAGGAGAATGGATCCTATAAATACACTGAAACCTTAAACTTGAAAAAATTTCTTGTTGATTTGAGTAGAGATACTGGCATCTACAAGGATAATCTAGAACTGATAATACCCTTCTATGACAACAGCTTGGCAACAGGTTAGTGAGTAATTTCAAGAATATTTAAGGTTAATCACACTGATCAAGAAAAACTTGAAATGTTCTGAAATCACTAAGCTCACATAAGGAACTCCACAGGTTTCTCCAAAATTAGCACTACTAAAAACTGACATTATTACTAAATAAGTTATGATTGAAATCAACTTCTCTAAATTTTCAATAATAAAAAATAAATTTTGATCAACTATGCTGAAGATATTACCAAACTATTTAGTTTCACAAAGAAAATGTGTTACAAAATTTTCAAAGGAAGAGTCAATCAAAATACATAAAAGTTAGGCACCTGGGTGGTTCAGTCCATTGAGCGTCCAGATCTTAATTTCAGCTCAGGTCATGATCTCTCCGTTCTTGGGGTTGAGCCTGGAGTCAGGCCTGCTTAACATTCTCTCTCTCCTTCTCTCTTTACCCCTCTACTGCTTTCTCTGTCTCTGTCTCTGTCTCTCTCTCCCAAAATAAATCAACTTTAAAAAAATACTTCGAAGTTAAAAATATAGGTTAAGTAGAGGGGTGGTTCAGGCAGTTAAATATTTTTAAGGATTTTTTTAATGCCTGGCATTTGTCAGTCAGCTTTTTAAAATTTGTAACTGGTTGTCATTGCATTGCTTCTCTCATTCTAAGTAAACATTCACTTTGGTTTAAAAAAAAAAAGGTTTCGAGAGCGGATTGAGGGAAAACAAGAGTGGAAATAGGAATCCCAATTAGAAAGATCATAGCTCACAATTAAATGCCTTTTATTAATCGTAAGTAGAGGTTTTTGTTGCCATTACATTTCATATCTTATTCACAGTACCTTCCTTTTAAGTGAATAAAACCCTATATGAGCACCAATAACACACACACAAACCGGTTACCTGCTTTCATGAAATGTACCGTCTGGCGAGGTCGCAGATTCACAAACACAATTCTAATTCAATAAGCTAATTGTGAAGATAAATGCACTCCCAGTGTGTACGTGTGTGCCTGCGTGGTACTACTTTTTAGCCTAGAGAGTTGGGAAAAGCTGAATAGGGCAGCAATCATGGAGTGTTTACGAAATGATCTCCTTACTAGCCTCCTGCCAGTAGTCTGCCTCTCATTCACTTCTTCCACCTTTACAAAGCATTTTACGGATACATGTACACACAGAAGCACACACACATCATCATGACAGCAATACATGAAAAACCACAGAGACTTGGTTCTATTCATCTCAGCTAAGGAAAACACCACCACCACCAAAAACGTTTTGAAGACCTAGGGCTGTTAGACGCCAGTCGCTGAGGATACGAAGACAAAGTGAGATAAGACTCAGTATGACCGAGGAACAATCGGCAAGATGAGAAAGATAGTCTTAAGGGTACCTGTAAACTAATAAGTAAAATAGAGAGGGTGGTATATGCAGTAGTTAGAAGTGTATACTTAGCACAGAAGTTGTACAAGGAAATAATTCTATCTGGGGATGACAGGAGGAAGAGGGACCATGAAGAGTTCCTAGAGGCAGTAATGCCTGAGCAGGATTTCCAAGGATAAAAAGGAGTTTACCAACTTAGGGATATGCCATGCTGCCAGAAGGACATGTCCAAAGGCATACAGAGATGGAACAACAGTGAATACAAAAAACACTAGTAATTCAGTACTGCAGAAACACAAAATAGGAGGCTCTGCTTGAGTCAGTGGTTCAGTATTAGGCTACAGAAGTATGGTCTTTTGTCTCCTAAAGGGTACAGAGAGACATTGAAGGACTTAGACATGAAGGACTTTAGACATGACAAGATTGTATGTGTGTTTGGAAAAGAATCACCAAGTAACTGTTTAAAACGGGTCCAGGAGAGGGACAGGTAGCAGGCAAACCAAGAACGGCAGCAGAGAGATCAATTCATAGACTTTTACGGCCCCCCAGGCACTGCTGATGAGAGCCACAAGTAAGGTAGGTAGGGGCACGAAGAAAGAGAAGTGCATGTATTTGAGAGAACAAAGGAAACCGGATGGACTGTAAAGGGTAGGAGAATGAGAAGTGAAAATGCTGAGGCCAGTTATTGACGTGGGCAGCTAGATGGATAGAAATAATGACAAGATATTGTGAGTTCCCTGAGGAGGAAAGAGGGAATGGGATGGATCTAGAGGGTAGGTGGAGGGCGGGGACAAAGGAAAGAACAGTTACGATAAATCATCTGCTATGAGAGGAAGGGGGGTCTCCTGTGGAAAGTATGATAAGGGGCTATAGGACTTTGAAGTTTGCAAATAGTATCTGTGGGAAATTTACACAGAGAGCCGGAGACAAGTACACAAGGCTGAGGAGTAGCTGAAGGTGAAAACTAAAAACCTGTAGCGGTATTAATCTGTGTGGTTGTGGGATTCATTGGTAAATATAGACAAGACGATGGAGTGGAAGAATAAGAAACTGGAAGTGTTGAAAGTGGTATTCATGAATAGTGGTACCAAGAGAGTGAGAAATTTATAAGAATAGAAGAGGTATATGTCCAGAGAGTGGACATCTGAGTGTAAGACTTTAGAGATGGAGTGGTTCTAAGTATGAGCACACTGTACAGCTAGAGGTGAATAGCAGAAGTGGAGCAGAGGTAAAGGTCATTAGACTCGAGGGAATCAGAACTGAGTCCAGACCAGAGCATTACCATTCACATTGACGCTTAAATCAAGGGCATAAGGTAAGAATGAAAACCAGGTACCGAAGTCTACATTGATTATGGGAGAGGGAAAGGAGATTTACAGATGGCAGATGGTAGGTAGAGAGGATCTTTTAGAGGAAGGAGTAAGGCAGGTGTTCAGGAAAAAGCCAGGAAAAAAGTAAAGCATTGTATGAGCTAAGGAATTCTCTACACGTATCCCAAGCTTACTCTTCCTAAAAGCTTAAAAACCAATAAAAATGTAACACATTTTTTCCACATTTAAATGTCCAATATCTTAAGCCGAAGGTATAGCTGATGTAGAAATGTCAGGCTCTGCATCACGGTTTTTCAGATAAATTGATTTGAACATTGGGAACTTTCAGAAGCTCTGTAGCCAACCACTAGCACTGACACATATGCAGAAGCCACTCAGGGTAGGTATTTTAAAAATTTGTGGAGGGGCGCCTGGGTGGCTCAGTCGGTTAAGCGTCCGACTTCGGCTCAGGTCATGATCTCGCGGTCCGTGGGTTCGAGCCTTGCGTCGGGCTCTGTGCTGACAGCTCAGAGCCTGGAGCCTGTTTTGGATTCTGTGTCTCCCTCTCTCTGACCCTCCCCCGTTCATGCTCTGTCTCTCTCTGTCTCAAAAATAAACGTTTAAAAAAATTTTTTTTTAATTTTTGGAGAGAAATGTGAGTGACCACTTCCCAGATTTAGCAAGTTACCTTAGATGAACTTAGTTACACAGTCAAAACTCAAAAGGCTACCTCTGTGGTAGATCAAAGATTCTCACCTGCAAATTACAAACCATACTCACTTCTTAGACCTGTAGCTTTATCTGATAACTTAGTCTGTGGGCCAGTCCCAAAAGAATATAGGCTTCTTCTTTTCTGCTTTTCACATAGTATTCCACCTCAAGTCAAATATATGTGTATTTATCAAAATATAAAGAACCTTAGTATTTATTTATATTTGGAACAAAGCATGTAACATGGATTTTAAAAATTAAAAACCCTCACAAATCCCTTTTTAGCATCTTGTGCTATTTAACAATCATTTTAATATTGCTATCAATATTAAAAGAAGTTACATTAAAATTGTCAATTTCCTCATAGTTAGTAGGTGATATTCCTAGCTAGTCTTATGATATTATAAAGAAAATAAATACATGTAATATTTTGTTACATAAAATGCTCTTAAATAAAGCTGGATATAATATCGAATTCATAAAAGTATTTTTTAAACAAAAGTATTCTATTCTTTGTGAAATACATACTGAGGGCAAACATTTTTCAATTTTCTTTCCACAAATGAGTTACAGACAATGAATAGCAGGGGGCACAAAAGTCAAGTTACTCTCTACAGAGCAAAGCGCAATAAAATCTCCTGCTGTACTGGAAAGCAGATAAATTTTGGAGGCAGACAGACTGTTTGATTCCAGCGGGCGCCATCACATATAAGCTGAATGACCTTTAATTATTTAGCCACTCTGAACTTCTTCAGTGGTAGAGTCATGATAACTATGACATAGAGATTTAGTATCAACATATATGTAAGGCAGATCAATAAACACTAGGGGTTTGTTCGTCAGTGCTTATATCATACGTAGATATAGATATATGTGTACATGTGTACCAAACCTACCAAATAAGTGCAAATTTATATTTTATAGTAATTTGTGAGACTATGCACATGGAAAAGGTTATGATTTCATAACATACAAGCACAGGTATAGCTAAATCAAAACTCAAAACAAAAGCTAAACAAAGGAAATGGTGTTATTTACTCATATCCAATGAAAGCTTTTTCTATACAAATGTGAATGCCCAAGAAGGCGGATGGGAACATGTGTGTGCATGGTATAGGGCAGTGTTTCAAGAGTAGGATCCGGGAAAACTACACCAAAACCATCCAGGAGTGCTTGTTTTGAATGCAGATGCCTGTCCTACTTAAAATGCTCATCTACGAGAGAGTGACGCTCAATTTCTTCTGGTGAAACAGGAACGGGAACATGTGCTTCCTAGGCTTCCCGTGGCTGTTAAACGGCATGTGCTGTGAGGCCAGCCCTGTACCTGACACACAGCATTATTAGGATCTTCTAAATGACATATGCACACTCACAAATGACTTACTCAAGAATAATTGATCGTGGTTCCATTGTTTCCCTCTTTTCGAAGAAGAACTAAGCCATCTTTTACTCCTTTGGACAGCAGGGGACAAAAAGAATCCTTTTCTGATTAGTGACTATGGTCTATTCTTGCAACCAGCCCTTTGTGTGTTTCGTATCTGTACCAGGCATTGGAAGAAATGCTCTACTTTGACTAAAACTGGGTACAAAGTCTCATTAATGTGATTTAATTAATTAAAAATTTATTTTAGTTCATAAAGGACTTAGCCTAAATATATAATTGGTTAACTTTAAAATTTAAGATTTTATCAATGAAATGCATTGGTTTGGATTTTAATAAATTTTAAAACTTCAAGAGGCTAAATGAAAATGGAACGTGATCATCACATTCTTATCTATTGATCAAGAGCAAAACTTAAACTTTCCAACTGTTAATCTGGCACAGAAACTTTGAAAAAGTTGGATTATCTTCCATCACCCAGGAATAAGCCCTGTTAATGTTTTAGTGTTAATTTTCCTTAGTTTTTTGAACACATACACCTAAAATCATTTTCTTCAAAAAGTGGATTATATTGTCCATATTGATTTGTAATCTGATTTAGTCACACAATATTTTATGAGCCATTGCCAATTCAATTAGATGAGAAATTTCATCATTTTGTTAATGACTACTTATTATTTCCTACTATGAGTGTACTATAACTTATTTCACCTATCCCTTATTCCTGAATTGAAGGACTTCTTGCTTTTAATCCCTAATATGAACACAAATGTGATAAACATCATTGTACAAATATATTTGTTCTTTTATCCAGGACACCTTTAGGATAAATTCCTAGAGACAGAGTAACTACATCAAAGACTGTGTGTGGTGTGTGTGTGTGTGTGTGTGTGTGTGTGTGTGTGTGCTTCCTCATATCCTCAACATCACAGGGATTAATCACTCTTTGATTCTTTGTTAATATGCTAGGTAAAAAATAGTATTTCTGTTTTAACTCACTTTCTTTGATTATGTGTTATTACTTTTTGTATTTCTTCTTTCATGAATAGTTTTTTTCATGCCTTTAGTCCCTTCCTATATTACAAAGATTAACTCTTCTTACTAATTCAGAAAGACAATTTATCTTTTGGCTTTCGTTATACTTTTTTTTCACACAGAAGTGTTTTGTGTTTTTGTTTTTTTTTTTAATCATACAATCTATCAATCCTTTTGTATGATTTCTGCTCTGGGGTTTTACTAGGAAAGTTTTTACTTAACAGAAGATTATATGAATGTTCACCTATATATTCTGTAACAAAATATAAAGTCCAGACCCAAGGGATAAGAATTTAACACACTAATTTATTCAATGATTTATTCATCCATACAACAAATCTGTTGAACACAAATACACTAAACACTATTGTAAATGCTGGAGATAAGGCAGTGAACAAGATCACCAAGGTTCCTGCTATCGTGGAATTATATTCCAAAAGGAAAAAGATCATGCAGCATACAATTTAATGTGGGGTTTCAAATTAGTGGGAAAGGAATGGGTTGGTTATTCAATACACAATGCAGGTACAACTAACCATTAAGAAAAGAAATAAATTAGATTCTTATTTCATACCTTACACCAAGTGCATTATAAATAGATTTTAAATCTATACTTTTAAAAGGAAACCATGAAAATACTAGAAAAATATAAGTGAATATTAGATGAAGAAACATTATATAACGTTCTTCCTTTTTTTATTATTTTAGAGAGAGAGAGAGAGCACACGAGCAGGCAAGAGAGGCAGAGGAGGAAAGAGAGAGAATCATAAGCAGGCTCCACACTCAATGTGGAGTCTGATGTGGGGCTCAACCCCATGACCCTGGGATCATGACCTGAACCGAAATCAAGAGTAGGTCACTCAACCTATTGAGCCAACCAAGCACCCCGACATTATATATGTTCTTAAACATGAAAACGCCTTTAGAGTAATAACTCAAGTCTATTTTGGAAACACCATCTTATTTTTATTTTTTAAATTTTTTTTAATGTTTACTTACTTATTTTGAGAGAGAGAAAGAAAGAGAAAGAAAGTGTATGAGTGACTAGGGGAGGGGCAAAGAGAGAGGGGGAGAGAGAGAATCCCAAGCAAGCTTCATGCTGTCAGCACAGACAACTGACCCACCCAAGCACCCCACACCATTTTATTTTTTTTTAAATGGAATATAACGAGGCAGTATTTGAACAATAATCTTTATTAGTGTATTTTCAAAGGTACATATAATCCTGAGCTACGGCATTTAGACATTTATCATTTACTCTTTTAAGTTTACATGTATTTTGCTCCAAATTCTCTGATGAGTACATTTTCATACTAGTCAGGAACATAAATACTTTAATTTATTATTCTTACCTCTTGAATAGCCAATTAATTTACTCCTATCATCTCATCATCTTAATTCTACTACATTAAAGGCTTTAGAACATTTCTTCTCAATTAAGCAATTTCTTTTTCAAAACTGCAAAGATAGGCAGTGCGAGAGCTGATTCCTTAAATCCTAGTGAATTCTTAGAAAACTATGTTGCTTTTTGTCTTTGATCTACTTTCTTGAATAAATTGGGTAACTATCTGACCAGCTATATTTGAAAAGAATGATAAGAGTAACTACCTCTAATCTTCACATTTTAGCTAGTGTAAAATGTCATAGGCTCTCTTCTCATATAAGTAGTCCATAATTAGCCCAAAGAGGAAAAATTTATTATGATCTAATGAAAAGGAGGGCAACCCAGTGTAAATATATCTTTGTTTAAATGGTTAGTTTTATAAAACATGTTATGTGAAATACTTCCTCCAACATCTATAAAGGAATACATACAGATGATTAACATTAAGTTTCATAAATCTAGACCAGAACTTTTATAATTAGTAAATAAAAAAACAGACAAAAATGAAAGACAAAACTCCTGTGATCTTTGAGAAAAAACATTTATCCAACATTATCTCCAACTGTGGACAAATAAATATTTTCATTCTTGTATTTTAAGTTACTACCAAAATATTGTATCTTTCTACAAACAACAAAAAACAAGCATACAGTATCTAGAAATGGTTTTTATCTGACAAGAATGTCAAGTCTTTGAAGGTACACTCAATTGTTTTTCCTGAATAAGGTCACTATGATCTTAGGTTAAAGTTACAGTAAGCAGTTCAAGCAAAATGCATATTGCTTAGATTTTAAAGCAAGCAATTTTGACACTGTTTAATTAAAACGTGAGTATAAATGTGAAGCTATTGTAGAAACATTTATAAATACTCCTTGGGAATACTCACAGATCAGCAAGTAATGGAAGAACCGATTTAAAAATAATGAAAGGGTGATGTTATATGTAATGTTTGGTGACAAATCCAAAAATACCTTTAAGAGATGTAAAAGAACATGAAGACACAGTTTTATTATTCGGAGCTTGAAACCCTAGCAGCAAAACAAACTATTTGCATATAATGTAGTGCAATGAGCATTTGTTCATAAAATACTCGCAAAGTCTTGAAACTTTATACATAAACCAGAATGGGATCCATTAGGATACATGATTTAAAGATGTCCAGAGTAGCTTATCAAGAACTGCTAGATACTCTCACCTGCATCACTGAATCATAAGTGAGCTTACGCAAAACTATGTTCTGGATAACTCACTCTTATGGCTCCCCAGTAACAAGCTCGGATAAGACAGATCAAACCTAAGAGATAAGCAATTGCCCAAGAAACATAGGTTGCATGAAATCGCCTTGCAAAGTCTTGGGTGCCAACCTAAAATAAAAAGCAAATACAGTAATAAAAGATCAAAAACTTTAAGCAAATATTGCTTAGAGAACTTGTATAGGCTTACATGCGATTTTTATGAAATCTATCCCGGAGGCCATAAAATCCCTATGAACTATGAGTTGTCAAATTTGTTGACTATCACTGACAGAGTAAATTTTAATAAGACAATACTGTTAGTTACATTAACTATAAATTTTATGAAATAAACAAAAAAGCCCACTTGATTATGTTATTCCTTTAAGTATTTAAATCTGTAATCTGAACTCCGTAGTGTTATACGACACAACAGGAGTGTTTAAATAATATGGGATGAGGGGACACAAAGGAGCATGGGAAGTAAATGGAGACAAAAAAGATCAGTAACTCCTCCTTCTCCTGGGACAGAATAATCCTCATGCCAACTATGTAGCTTCAGTCTCCTCTAAAAATAAGCCATCCCCAAAATGATAATAAATGTGTGCTTCATAGAAACAAAGAGAACGGTTTTTCAGAACTTCGTAGCTGATTGAGTATTGCCTTTGCTTTGGCCACGGCACTAAATAAAAACAGTGGCCTTCTGTTAAACGGGTGGTAAGGTCCCCAACGTCAACAACCTTTAGAGGAGCCCCAAAAGACTATTTCGCAGGATGGGCAAGCTCCATTAGAAACAGGCCCACGGAGTGGGCTTCAGATTGCCCACAGGCCTTCAGAAGCTTCCAGGCCTAATATGCTGGGGAGCTCTTTGGGGATCATTGAAGGTTCAGGCCTCATCAATTTACTACTGATAAAGTTGAGAAGAAAGAATTCTAACAGTGAGGTAGAGTAGTACTCACAGTTAATCCAACTCCAATGAAAATACAGATCATTCCAATGGTAATATATGCACAGCAGCGTCTTCGTGGGAGCGCACTACCCACTGAAGAACTGAAAATTCATGATAGCAAAAGAGAGCATTATTCACACGCAGATTCTCCATTTCATCTCTGTGAGTTTGCTTCTGTGGCGTTAGTGACATATGTGCTTCCATTTATTTCTTCCATTTGAGACAAGAACATGCATAAAAATGTCATTTTTAATGAGTTAATAAAATCATAAATGGTAAATTATATTAATTATATAATTTCTATTCTATCCTATTATATTGATTATATTTCATTATTGTGGCTTCAAACAAAGTTCAAGTCTTGGTTATTGACCGTATCCACAAAAGGACAACTATGGTCAGTAATGATCTTCCAAGATAAAAATAGATTTCAAAAAATGTATTCTAAGATGGAAAATACATGCTATCTTGCAAATTGCACTTGATTTTTTGCAGTTATAACAGTTACTATATTTACTTTAGAAAATTTGGAAAACAGAGTAAAGAATAAAAAAGATAAAGGCAATTACCTCTAATCCCATTACTTTAGTCACCTAGTATTTTGGCATATTTTCCTCCAGCTATTTTTTTATTTTTTATTTTTTATTTTTTTTTGTAATTTACCAACCTAGCATAAGTATTTTTCTGTCATTAAGTATCCTCAAATTGGAATTCTGATGGATGAATATAACATAAGTTAACCAATTCTTTGCTACTGGATATTTAGGGTTTTCATTACTGTAAATAATGCCAGGTAAATATCATTTAAGAGCATTCTCCTTGGTGTGCCTGGGTGGCTCAGTCAGTTAAGCATCCAACTTCAGCTCAGGTCATGATCTCGCAGTTTGTGAGTTCGAGCCCCACGTCGGGCTCTGTGCTGACAGCTCAGCCTGGAGCCTGCTTCGGATTCTGTGTCTCCCTCTCTCTCTGCCCCTCCCCTGCTCATGCTTTGTCTCTGTCTCTCTCTCCAAAATAAATAAACGTTTAAAAAAAATTTTTTTAAGCATTCTCCTTAGTTTTCTTTGTTTTCTCAAGATAAATATTTAGAATTAGGATTACAAGATTAAAGAGATTTAAATTTTCAAATCTTTTAATACATACTCCAAGAAGCCTATGGGAAATTCATAAAAGCATATACTATTATCATACTTCTCAACTGAAGTTTTAAATCCAAAAGTTTTTAGTTATTTACACTTCTGATTTTTGTAATGTTCAAAATGATACAAGCACAGCAGAGATCACACAGCCAAATTAGCACTTTCTATTTTTCCTAAGCATAAATACATTAACACATATATAAGTGCTCGAGGAATGTATGCTGAAAAAACGAAATACAGAAATACATTACTTGCTAGGCATACTTTAGAAATTTGCTATTCCAAACAGGTTAACTTTGCAGAACAGAAAAATGGTTTCCTTTAAGTTCCAAACATTTTTTAAAAATGTTATGACTATCACTGCAAATATATATCACAAATATTCCTGAATTCTTGAACTGAAACATAAACGTCTGGATAACCTGAGGTCATCGTCAGCATACTATATGTTGCTATCTAGAGTTACCAGGGCATATGATTCATTGCCTTTATGTTATATTTAGCCTTAGACTACTTTTGGTTTTAATTCTTATGCAAGCATTTGGTGGTTTGCCCTGCCTTTATACCTCACAGCTGGCTATCATTTCTCATTTACCTGTGTATCGGCCTCTTGCAGTGTAATCTGCCATGGATTACAAACCAACTCAGTTTATTAGAATTATATATTAAATAATAAAAAAATTCTGTATTAAATAAATCAAAAGGTTCTAAGTGAATATTGGAGCAGCTCTTCTGTGAGCTGTAGTACATTAATTTCAGTGCATGAATTCTCCTTGGAAAACCCATGCTCATTTTTCATCACCCAATTTACAGTCACTACCTCTGGGAAGTCTCCCCCGGAAAAAAAAATAACCTATTGCTACTCTACACCTCAAGTGCCATGTTATCGCCAGGATAGAGCAATGACCAACAAGCACCTATTGCATAGATTGAAAAAGCTCAAACACATTTATTACACAGGTGGAATCTGTATGCAATATGTATTGTTTTGCATGTTGTTAAAACTTTGTATGTGCACATGCTAAAGTACACGTTTGTGACTTGCCCTTTTTTGTTTGCTGAATGCTCTACATGAGACTCTTCCATACTCATACGTGGATATGCAGACATCTAGTTCATTACCACAGAAGTGCCAGTTTACTCATTCTCCCTATTGATGGAGAGTCAAGGGTTTTTTTTCCTTAACTTTTTGCTATTATAACAATGCTGCTTTGAACACTCCTTTATATTTCCTACATACATATGCAGGAATTTGTCAAACATCTTCCTAGGAACAGAATTGCTGGGTTGTATTGTAGACATATCTTCAACTTGAATAAATGCTAAATTTATATCCCTACTCTCTTTATATGAGAGCTTCCAATGCTCCTCCCACATCAACACTTCAACTTGGTATTGTTTCCATGCTTGACAATTTCATGGGTGTGAATGGTATTTCACTGCGGTTTTAACATATATATCCCTGATTTCTAGCAAGAGAGAACATCTTTTCAAACATTAGCTGACTACTGGTTTTCTTTAAGTGCTTGTTCATATTATCATCTCTTTGTTTTGGGCTGTCTTCAGCTTACTGATTCACAGATGATATTTACATAATCTGCATACTCTTCCAGGCAGCTATATACACTGTCTATATCTTCTTTTAGCCTATTTTTTTTTTTTAATCAGCAAGATTAACCTTTACTTAAAAAACAAACAAAACCCAGGGGGCCTGGGTGGCTCAGTCGGTTAAGCATCTGACTCATGACCTCAGCTCAGGTCATGATCTCACGGTTCATGGAATGGAGCCCGCATGCAGGGCTCTTCTCTGACGGCGTGGAGCCTGCTTGGGATTCTCTCTCCCCCCCTCTCTCTGTAACTCCCCTACTCACACTCTCTCGCTCTCTCTTTCTCTCTCAAAATAAATAAAAGTAAACTTAAAAAAATTATTAAACAAATAATTTAGAAATATTATGAAAACCCATGAAAAGAAGACTCACATGGGTTCTAAACCTGATTAAAACACACTTCAGAAAGATTATTAATGCTAAACTTCTGCCAAACGATGACCTTAAAGTGCCAAACACAAAAGAATCTGTTAGGACCGTTTCTCAAATAGGTAATCTGTCCCTGGCTTGGCCATCTCTCCTTTAACTATACGCAAAGTTCTGCTAAAAGTACACATTTTAGTTGATTGTAGAATTACAACGTAAACTAAACAGGTTCTTGGTACTGACAGTATGTTACCAAGGTTTTTTTGTTTTGTTTTGTTTTGCTTTCATCTCCAAATCCAACAATTGGTCACAGAGGTCAAGTATCATCAAAGTTCCTTTGTGGGTTCTCGATCATGTCTGACTCATCCATCCTTCGGGTACAGGAGGGGCTCAACAGTTTTCAAGAGGCAGAAGCCTGAGGCCATTTAAGACTCAGATGTTACAGGACTGTGAGGTGAACCCATCTGAATAAGGACTTGATACAGCCACTGGAGGAGAGCGTGCAAGTGGATCTCAGTCCAGCAGGGGGTGCTAGTCACACGCTGGTGCCAGTGTCCTGCTCCCGGACGCTTTACAAAGCTTATGCGCATACATACTTTAGTAACCTCATATACTGTCTCAAAGCCATGCTTCACAGACTGTGCCAATAACTCAGTGAAGTCTTGGCTATTAAAAATTTTTAAACTACATCCACCAGGGATCTTGCAAACAGCAATGAGGTGAAATCCGTGATAGCAGTGGCAGTTCCAACTTGGTACAGTTGGTGAGGATTCTGGCCTGTGGTTTCTAAAATTCATTTTTAATAACATCTTTGGACAATGAGTTTTTATTCATGAAATCAATGTAATGTAAGGTAATTCTTTTTTTTTTTAATTTTTTTAATGTATTTATTTTTGAGAGAGAGACACACAGAGCGCTAGTGGGGGAGGGGCAGAGAGAGAGAGGGAGCCACAAAATCCGAAACAGGCTCCAGGCTCTGAGCTGTCAGCACACAGCCCGATGCGGGCTCGAACTCACGAACTGTGAGATCATGACCTCAGTCGAAGTCCGACGCTTAACCGACTGAACCATCACACGCCCCATAAAGTAATTCTAATATAGTAAAAATTATCAACATTTTCAAGTTTGTGCTTTTTGTTGCCTTGTGTAGGAAATTCTTTCCTACCTGTCATAAAAATATTTTTAAAGTCTTCTAAAAGTATTAGAGTTTACCTTTTCATATTTATGTCTACAGGAGTACAGCCCTTACTTATAATTATCAATTTTTATTTTACTTATTTTGAAGTTATGTGGTGCATACAAATTCAAAATTTATGTTTTTGATGAAGTGACCATAATAATAATTCTTTTTACCCTAAAGCATATGAGATACTTAAGTACCTGCTAGAATCCTATCATAGAGACATCCAGAATACAGTAGCTTAAAAAAGTTTATTTCTCTTGCAGAAAAGAATTCAAAGGTAAATACAGCTTAGGGTTGGTAGACAGCATGGTTCCATGATTAAGTGTCATTGCCAGACACAACAGGTGACAAGGCTCCTGCTGTAGGTGACTTTTTCAGTCACATGGAAGAGTGGAGAGAAAATTAAGACAAGTAGTTTTGCCTTTCAGGAGAGTATAAGGAAGCTGCACTCATCACTTGTGTCCGTATTCCATTGGCCTTAACTTAAATACATGGCTACAACCTTCTGCAAGAGAGGCTAGAAAATATGGTTAGCTGGGTGGTCAGTTCCTCTGATAAAAGGAAGAGAACAGCAGTCCGCTCTTTTAACTAATATTAATATTACTATTTTAATGTTGGTTAGTGTTTGCCTGGTATATCTTTCCTTTGCTGAGGGTTTCATGATTTGATCTTTTTCCCTCCTTTAACTTCCATCCTATGCTCCTGTATTTCGTGTATTTCTTTTTCAGATTGCACAGATGGGCTTCAGTCTAGTCTGATAATTTCTGGCAAGTCTTACTGAGAAGTTTAGTCTAATTACACATATTCTGACAACTGATATATCTATCTATCTATCTAGATAGATAGATAGATAGATATAGATATAGATATAGATATATATGGATTATTTCTGCTCTTTTGTTTTCTATGGTTTCTGTATTTTCTATGCTTTTCTACCCTCTTTTCTGGATTTCTTGTGGATTAACTTGGATTCTTTTAGTTTATTTTCCACCTACATTTAGAAAGGCTTAGGTTTACAATTTATTTCTACTAACTTAGTAGTTGCATATAAAATTTTAACATACCTAACATTTAAAAACTAAAATCATTTAGTAAATCTACCTTCCCAATAAATACAAGAATCTTAGGAAGTTTTAACTTCAAATATTTGCTCCCAGCTTACATGTTCTTGTTCTCCAATATTTCAGTTCTGTTATGGGGCACCTGGGTGGCTCAGTCAGTTAAGTGTCTGGCTTTGGCTCAGGTCACGATCTCAAGGTTCATGAGTTTGAGCCCTGCATCGGGCTCTGTGCTGACAGCTCAGAGCCTAGAGCCTGCTTTAGACTCTGTGTCTCCCTTTCTCTCTGCCCCTCCCCTGTTCACACCCTGTCTCTCAAAAAAGAATATTTTAGTTCTGTTGTATTTTTATTTCTATAAATTAATCAGCATTAATATTACCATTACTGTTATTTTTGCTATTTTATTCAACATTCTTGATGGCTGTTTACAATGTCTCCGTTTACCTTTTCTTCTTGCCTTGTAGAACCATCTTCTGGGATATTTTTCCATTTTCCCTAAATTACTTTTTAGCAGTTTCTTCAGTGAGGATATCAAGATAGTAAACGTTCTGGATTTTTTGTTGTTGTTTGTTGGTTCATTGGTTCTGCATTTGAAAACACTTTTATTTTGCCTCCATTATTCTATTATGGTTTAGATAGTTCTATAATACCAGTTTGATAGTTAATTTCTCTTAATGAAGTATTTTTAAATTTATTTTTTGGCTTCCATTGTTGCTGTTGAGATATTTGTGGGCAAAACTGTCATCCTTTTTATAGTAAAAATCTGTCTTGGGCAACTGGCTCAGCTGGTGGAGCATGAGACTTTCGATCTTAGGTGTGTGAGTTCAAGCCCCACATTGGGTGTGAAGATTACTTAAAAAAAAAAAAAAAATCTCAAAAAAAAAATCTCTCTTTTCTTTCTTTGATTTTAATATTTTCTATGTATCATAGGTTTTCTGCAATTTCACTATAATGCATTTGCTCCTTTTGCATGGATTTCATTGTTCTCTTCAAATCCAAGGGCTTGTACCTTTCATAGATCTGAAAATCTTCAGGGATTAGCTCTTCAAAATGCCCCACCCATCTCATTCTCTGTTTTTGCCTTCAGATGTATTTTGAATGTTCTCATATATATTTCTCCTAATATTACTGTCACCTCTGTGTCCCTGATGGATTCTGGGTAATTTCCTTATCTCTATCTTCTAATCTACAACGTTGGTTTTCAGCTTAATCTTCTGCTTAACCTGTCTACTGCATTTTAATTTCTGTAACTTTCAATTTCTGTATGTTTTATTGTTTCTTTTAAATCTACCTGGTTGTTGCTTTTGTTAGGTAAATGTTTTATTTTAAGACAACTGTAGATTCATAAGCAGTTGTAAGAAATAATATAGAGAGATCGCATGCATTTTTGGTGCTATGTATCCAGTGGTAACATCTGGCAAACTACAGTACAGTATTTATGACGAGGATATTGACACTGATACAATCCACTGATACTCAGATTTCCTTCTTTACCTATACTCATTTGTGTATGTATGTGTTTAATTCTACACAATCTTATCACATGTGTGGGTTTAAGTATCCATTACCACAGTCAACATACGGAACAGTTCCAACACTACAAAGACCCTTTCATAACCATACCCACATCCCTCCCACTTGCCTATTGTCTGTACTCACTAATCTGTTCTCCATTTCTAAAATTTCACCATTTCAAATGTTACATAAATGGAATCATACTGTAGGCAACCTGGTGGGACTTTTTTTTTTTTCCACTCAACATAAATTCCTCAAGATTCATGCAAGCTGTTGCATGTGTCAATAACTCATTCCTTTCATTGTTAAGTAGTATTTCAAGGTAGGGAAGTACCACAGTTTGTATAACCATTCAGCCATGGAAGGACATCTGGGTTGTTCCCAATTGGGGTCTATAAAGAATAAAGTTGCTATGCAAATTTGTGTACAGGTTCAAGTGTGTGCTTGTTCATTTTTTTATAGACTATCTGTTTTCTAATTTCTATTTTCTTAAACATTTTACACATGGTTATAACACATTCTATAACTAATAATTATATGTGAAGTCCTTGGGAGTCTAATTATACTGTTTGTTATTGATGCTGATTCTGCTTATAGGACCTTGATTCCTCACGTGGTTGCTAAATTTTGTTGAAAAATTTTGGTAATCTTGGTAATCTTAATGTAAGAAAGCCATAAGAATGGTTTAGGGGTGGCTTCATCCACAGAGAATTTTCACTTGTCTTTCTTAGGCTCCCTAGAATGAGGCAAACCCTAAACCACTTTAAGTTGATTTCTGGGACTGGGTTTTCCTAGACCATATAAAAGAGTAAACTATAAGGCTCAAAGTCATTGTTCTTCTCAAACCTCTACTTTGTAATATTCCTTTCCTGGTGGATTTTTTTCCTGACTACTCTTTTCATGGACCATGAAGGACTTTCTCTGGGGACAAAAGATGGTATTCCAATTCTCCACTTTCTGCAAGGCCAAGGCCTTTCTCTTGTTCTTCATCTGAACATGGAAACCCAAGGCTGTGGACCCCTACTATTGGCAAATACTCTCAGGATATTCAAAATGACAATCCTGATTGCCATTTCCTCTTTATTGCTGGTCCCTAGGTATTTTCTTAACTTTCATAGGAACTGAGCTATGCCTTTAAAAGGATGTTTGGTATAATTATTAACTAGTCTTTCATTTTACTGAATGTGAAAGTCAAGAGACTCTAATATGCAAAATATGGACACTGAATCTCCCAAAAGGAAAAGGTCACGCAATACTTCCCAAACATGTAACTATTCACTCTTCAAATTATTAACCTTCCCCTTCACAATATTCCCCTTATGGGCCACGAGCAGTATAAAGAACATGTAGAAAATGAAGGCGATGCCAAGCAATGTTATTTACAGCCCAATTTTCAGAGGAAGTCACCAGGGAAGGTTTTATTAGGTGAGGCTTAAGGACAGGATAAGATGTGGATAGATGAGAAAGTAAGTAAGTCATTTTAGCAGGTAACAGTGGCATTGTTCAGGTATGAACAAAGTAAGAATTTTGTTCAAAAAACAAGCAGCAGAATAACCTTTCTTCTCGAGAAGGTTTCTGTAGGAGAGTAGGAGAGGAGAGCAGTGGAAGCAAGGGCTGTATGAGCTAATATGTAAAGTTAGGTAGGGATTTTCCAGATTTATAATAATGAGAAAGGGACTAGCCAGGTCATCCCAGGCCTAGCAGGATGAGGATTAGGGACAGAAGCAAGAAACTCTATTGTTATATTTATAGAAGTAGAAGAATTTGTTGAAGTTGGCCCATAGTGGGTTGTGTGTAAAGGTGCATAATAAAGATAATACTAGGGAAGTCAGGTAAATACCTAAACCTGGAGGCAAATACCTAAACCTTGCTAAGAAAATTGGAGTTTGATTTTGGATTTTAGGCAATGGGCCTACCCTATAATAATCCATACGGTGCATTTATGTCGATAAGTAGAATATATCCTTCCTCAGGATAGTTTATATGCCACATATATAGACAAACCTAGGATAACAATGAAAACAGCACCTTGTTGTGAAGTATACAACTTGCACAACTGTATGCCATGACCGTGAATTTCGGAGCTATGAAAACATGTGAAGACAAAGAGTTTAAAATCACATTTGTATCTGGGGTCATTCTGTAATAGATGGATAGAGAACAGCGAGACTGAAGGCCAAGAGATAAATTACAAAGCTATGATCACAGTCCTGGAGAAGGACCTTAAATGCATGAACTCAAGCAAGAATAGTGAGAATAAGAGAACAGAATTGAAATGTCAAGAGACAGAATTGACAGGGAACAGAATTGCTTCCATTTGGATATGGAGAGTAAAGATACATTCGGATTTCTGGCGTGGTCAGCTGGGCAGACGGGATAACATCCATTAGTATAATATACTCACCAACATACAAGGAAACTTAGTAGAGTGGGGTAAGGAAGTTGGATATGACCATTTGAGATGCCTGTGGACACCCAGGTTGAAATAACTACAGGGAAAATAGCGAATACAGATTGTATATCTATATCCGAAGCTCCAAAGAGAGATCTGGGGTGATTCAGTGGCATTTTGGTTGCGATTTCATGGTACACAAATGGCAGAAGAAACTATGAGAAAACCAGGATACAGTGTAGTCAAGTTGCAACCCGCGAGAAGAGCAATATTTAACAACTTGGAAGAGAAAGTGAAGTCAACAAAGGAGAGAGCAAAGCAATGTTTTCAGAAATGGGAGGAAACCAGGAAAAAGTGGTACCTGGACTTCACGCAAAGAACAAATTGTAAGGAAAAAAAGAAGATGATCAACAAGAACCAAATACTCACTACAGAGAAAACAAACAGGATGGGGACTGAACAGACCTATTAGAATTTGCAACGGCGATGTGAATTTTATCAGAACAAATTCAGTGGCCTAGTGGGGATGATGGCTAACTGCACTTCACTCCAGAGCGAATGGGTGCCGTGATTAAGGGAAGGGAAAAGCATGGAGAGGAAGAGACCCCCTCCCTGTGTGAAGAGGAAACGAAGGGCAGCGTACAGGCAGGCAGTGCAAAGACGAGGGAGTTCACAGATAGGTTCAGTCATATCGGAGGCAGAAGGTGACTCATCTGCTGAGGCTGCGAGAGTAGTAGCGTGAGGGATGGGAGCCTAAGAGGAACAGTAAATATCTGGAGATCATTATTTTGGAGAACGGAAGAGGGAGTTAATGAGGGACACTTCCAACCGGAGCATTAAGCCAGGGTTTTGTTGAAGTGTAAAGCTATACTTTTGTAAAAAGATAACCAACACAGAATTCTTTCAGCTGCCAGTTATCTTGGTAAAGGAAGGGAGAAGTCATGGCCATATTGATCCAGGATCAGTAGTTTGAAAAGTGGATGGCTCTGAAGTTCAAGGGATGAAGACTCAGCCAATCTGGCAAACCTAGACTGTCTTTGTATCTAATATGTTCAAAATGAATGTTGCATCTTTCTTCCAGACCTAGTTCTTCTAGATGCTAGATTCCCTATCTTAGTGAGTGGTTCTATAGCCCCTCAGATATAAAGCCATCCTTCAGCGCAATCTCTCTCTTATACCTTCACATTCAATCCTATTTATTCCATTTCCTTAATACCAAATCTACACTTTGACTCCACTGTGCCTCTGCACAGGTAGCTCCTTCTACAAGGAAGCATCCTGCAGTCTCTTTCACATCATTCCCACTCATCTTGAATGACTTACTTCATATACCCCCCTCCTGGAAGTCTTAAGTTCCCTTTCCCTCCAATCTGGGGTGAGGGCTCCTGAGAACAGAAAAGGCAGGGTGTATCTCTTCCAAAGCACTTAAACAACTTTATTCTAGTTGCCTATTCTCTTCCCTACACCCACAAGAATAAGTTCCCCGAAGGCAAGGTTACATCTTTTATTTCAAGCACGCAGTACCTGGTGCAGGACTGTTTACTGAATTCACGGAGAATTATAAAAGAAAGCACTAAACAGCAAAATGAAAGAGATTAAGAGTCCACCACTATTTGAAACATCAGGAGGTGATCCACAAAGGAGTACATCACTGAGACAGAGAAATGACATTCAGTGATAATCACCGTGGATTAAACCGCCGTCTCTCCCAGCCTGAGGACGGTTATAATGATAGGGTACGAGTAGGACTCTCAGAGTGCTAGGACTACAGCTCCTGTCCCGCAGTGGCCACAAGCCACCCACCTGAAAGAGCAACCTCACCTTCGGCTACAACAGCCCCACTCACTGCATGAGTAAGAAACAGTGACATGAAAAAATGCTCCTTGGTCTCTGGAGGCCCCTGGGGGAAGCTTTCCTGCACATGTTCTGTGAGGGTTTCCTGGTGATGATTTAGTAACTCCTAGAACTTAAAAATAGTTTTAGGGTATTTTATATTTGTGTTTAAAGAAACAATACTCCTTAGAATCATATCGCAACAGATGTCTCATCATTTTGTTACGAAGAAAAACATTCCAAGGGAAAAGAAAATGTAGACAAGAAGCCATGGGTGTTCATGTGACAGCAGTATCTTTACTCAAATAAGTAACGGATGTCCTGAGTCCTCCCATGGTTAGCATGTGATCCCAGTTCCATAAATGTTCCTCTAAGAATGATATTTAAGCAGACTTATTCCATGTGAAATGTCTATGCAAGTTGTTCCTGAAGTAATTGATATAAATTCTTCTTAACATTAATACACTGTCTTGTGATATTTTAACCATAGACTATCCAGACATTCAATACTTCTTTATTATCAGCAAAATATTGCCACTGTTCTAAAATAATTACCCAAGTCATTTGAGCAAAATCCTTAACCTCTCTAACAGTTCCTCATCTGTAAAATGAGGATAATAATTCCTGCATTCCAGGATTGCTGAAAGGATTACAGTTCGGGCATCTCTGTATATAAAGTAACCATCACTGTGCTTAGCATACAATCTGCTCATCACAAAAAGTTTCTGCTTTTTATTTTCCACAGAATTTTTAGTGATCTTGGTGAAGACAGTTTGCAATTTAATATTTTCCTTTTTGTGGAAACAGAAATAACACTCAGAAATCTAGATCAGGGGCGCCTGGGTGGCTCAGTCGGTTAGGCGTCCGACTTCGGCTCAGGTCACGATCTCGCGGTCCGAGAGCTCGAGCCCCGCGTCGGGCTCTGGGCTGATGGCTCAGAGCCTGGAGCCTGCTTCCGATTCTGTGTATCCCTCTCTCTCTGCCCCTCCCCCATTCATGCTCTGTCTCTCTCTGTCTCAAAAATAAATAAAACGTTAAAAAAAAAATTAAAAAAAAAAAAGAAATCTGGATCATTCAGGGGTGCCTGGGCGGCTCAGTCGGTTAAGCGTCCGACTTTGGCTCAGGTCATGATCTCATGGTTTATGAGTTCAAGCCCCATATTGGGCTCCGGGCTGACAGCTTGGAGCCTGGAGCCTGTTTTGGTTTCTGTGTCTCCCACTCTCTGTCCCTCCCCCACCCACTCTCTCTCTCTCTCTCAAAAATAAATAAACATTAAAAAAAAAAAAAAGAAATCTGGATCATTCACATACATATTCACGTACATGTGGGGGGAGTGTCTCTAAAGTATATATTTTTCTGTGTGCTTATTGGGTTTATCCACTTTGCCTCTCCACGTACAGACTTCTACTGGATTCAACAAAGTTAAGAATTCAGTTGATTAATTTCACAAATAAAAAAGGAAGTATCTGTTCCTTTGAAGCTAGAAATATGCTGTAAAAAGTTATTCTTATGGGGCTATATTGAGTTGGAATTAGATCTAGCAGAGATAAATAGATTTTATTACATACATTCTATTCAGACACTTCAATTCTTTTCTCGTAGAAATCATTCCTAGGATTTCCTCAAAATAGATACGGTTTTTATATCAAACTAGGGACCACACCAATTAAACTATGAACCCATATTTTCAATGTTAAAAGTTGACCTGTCGGGCTGCCTGGGTGGCTCAGTCAGTTAAGCGTCTGGCTTCAGCTCAGGTCATGACCTCACGGTTTGTGAGTTCGAGCCCCGCGTCGGGATCTGTGCTGACAGCTCAGAGCCTGGAGCCTGTTTCAGATTCTGCCTCTCCGCTGCTTGCACTCTGTCTCTCTCACTCTCAAAAAAATAAACATTAAAAAAAATTTTTTATAAAAAAAACCTGACCTGTCAAAACACTGCAGTTTCATTTCCTTAGCTTAAGTTACAATTCACACACATAAGTGGACAACAATAATTTTCAAATTAGAATTTTGTTATCAAAATAAATACTGTGCAGGAAGAGGCAATGTATAGCAAGCCTGAGATAGCTCTCCTTTGAAAGGTCTGCTTTCAAGATGGGACCCTTGGCTAGCATCTGTGAACCTAAATTTCTACAATGTTCCCACAATTCCCTAACTGATAAGAATGGCTTACCGTGCCTAAATTGTTTGTGCAAACAATATGGTTTATGCTGAATACTGAATGCTTTCCTTCTGAGAGTTTGGAAATTTGGTATGTGCCATGTAATAGGTGCCTGTGTGGTCAGCTCCAATAAAAACCTTGGACACTGAATCTCTAATGAGCTTCTCCGGTAGATAATATTTCATCTGTGTTGTAACAATTCCCTGCTGGAGGCATTAAGCCCTTTCTGTGTGACTCACCTAGGAGAGGACTCTTGGAAACTTACATGTGGTTTCCTTCAGACGTTGTCCCATGTGCCTTTTCTTTTATTGATTTTTCTTTGTATAATAAATCATAGCTATGAGTACAAATATATACTAACTCCTAATAGTACTCCTAGAAAATCACAGAATCTTGGGGTGATTTGGGGACCTCCAACACAGCTGCCATAAAATGTCTTTGATCAAACTATCTTCTACTTTTTTCCCATTTTTATATTACGTTTTGTTAATTTCCTTAGGTACACTATTTAGGAATAGAGAAAATAGACTGAATAGTTAAGACAGATAAATAATTATATAAAATCTGCTATCAGAGAATAATCTCAGTAGATAGGAAATGAAAAAAAGTTAACAACTACCTAATTATAAACCCCCAGGCACTTGGTGTTTCTCCTAGATTACAGCCATATTTTAAATACAAATTTTAGAATATTTGCAATAGATCATAACCTCTCAGGACATTTGCAAATCCTCACCAGGTTACTGGCAATTTTAGTAATTTCTTTCTTAGAAATTGATTTCCCTTTGGAGAGTGATAATCAAGCCCAATCGTTTTCATTTCAAAATAGAATATATTAATCAATTTAAAGATGGGCTTTTTTTAGTTTTGAAAAGCATAAATATATTAAACATGCATTTGTCCCACGGCATGTCTGCAAATCAAAATCTACCAAAGTGAGAATTCTAAACTCTTTAAACTGTTCTCGAGAACTTCCCAGTAGCATTTCCAATGGTAGAGAAACTTACATTTTTTTGCAGTGTGGGCATTTTGCCAGAGTGTTGAACCTCAGTTCCATCCACTGTAAATAAAAAGAAAAGATTGAAAAGAAAAACAACTGAAAACTATCCAATCTGATAAGATGCTTCTCTTAGTTCAAATGTTACCAGGGATCACAGCAGAAGCAACCCCCTTCTCTGGGGGTATAGGCGGTTTCCCCCTCCAACACTTCTTCCGTCCCTTAAAATAAAGTTTGGGACTCTCCTTTGCGACAGTTCCCATGACTTGTCCAAGGCTTTGACGCAATCTAGGTTGGCTTCACAATGAAAACTGAATGTAATGCTGTAATTAGAATGATTTCTTTCAGCCTTATATCTCAGTTCACTCCCAAGGAATAAAAACATATTTTAGGGAACTTCAAAGATGTTTTGCCTTTAAATCTTGAAGACTAACCTTCAAAATATATGAATATTTAAATTCATTACTAGAATGCAGCTATTTATAATCTATTTATGTGGGAAACCCACAAAGTAAGTAAACTAAACAAACGAGGTAGAGGGAGAACTCAAGTCAGGCGGCTGCTCTCGGTTCTGTCCGTGCGTATTCTAAGTAACAAATACAGTCTTTCTACAGCACCAATTTTTTTCCCTTGTAAATGCAGGTAATAGAATGGGCTATCTTCCTTGTTATTGAGATCCTTGAAATGGTTTCCTGGCAGCGGGTGAAAGTCTTTGAAAGAATGTGCAATGTAAGTTTAAAGTAAATCTTAACTACAAAATGTATATTTAAAAATGCCTTGGGGTACCTGGGTGGCTCAGTCAATTAGTTAAATATCCAACTTCAACTCAGGTCATGAGTCGAAGTCTCACGGTTTGTGGGTTCGAGCCCTGCATTAGGCTCTGTGCTGACGACTGGCTGGAGCCTAGAGCCTGCTTCAGATGCTGTGTCTCCCTCTCTCTCTGCCCCTCCCTGACGACACTCTCTCGAAAAATAAAAAATAAAAAAAAATGCCTTTCTCAACTTCTATTTTGCTTGCTTTTCTATATACCTTCTTACAAAGTGTCTATTTCCTTTATAGTTTTAGGAGAATTCCTTTAAGTACTTCAGTTTTATCATCAAAACAACTTAATCTTTTATTAAAATTAATTTTTGTTTAGGATTCCAAATCACTCCTATCTCTTTTCATAACTTTCCAATTCTAGGTACAGTAGGGTTTCAATAAATTATATATATCCAAATGTTTTCCACACAATAGAAGATAACTTTCAGAAAGTCTTTGATGCATGACATTTTTTTAATTTTTAAAAAATTCTTGAGTTTTGGGGCACCTGGGTGGCTCATTCGGGTGAGCGTCCAACTTCGGCTCAGGTCATGATCTCCCCAGTTGGTGAGTTCGAGCCCCATGTTGGGCTCTGTGCTAACAGCTCAGAGCCTGGAGCCTGCTTTGGATTCTGTGTCTCCCTCTCTGCCCCGCCCCCACTTGTTCTCTCTCTCTCTCCCTCCCTCCCTCCCTCTCTCCCTCTCTCTCAAAATAAACATTAAAAAAATAAATAAGATTTAAAACTTAAAAAAATATTAACTTTTAAAAAAGATCAAATATACCTGGGTTTTCCTAGGCGTCTCTTTCTTCATTTTTATTTCAAACCTCAAAGGAAGTTAGTTAACCTTGAAATTATCTCTCAGTCATGGTAGGGACATACAGTCCCAACATAAACAAACTAGAGATGAAACTACATGAATGGTCACTCCCTTCTCAAAATCATTATTTTTCAACATCTGGGAATGCCACACCAAGGCTACATTTTTTTTTGCAAGCAACAGTGAATCTTTCTTTCATACTTATTTTGTAACGAGTTAACTTACTGCCAAACTTATACTTTTTTTAAAAACATTATTTTGAGAGGGGGGTTGAGAGAGAGAAAGCACGCACATGTGCAAGTGGGGGGTGGGGGGGAGCGGATTTCTGACGGTGCAGAGCCCAGTGTGGGGCTTGATCTCACAGACAGTGAGATCATGACCTGAGCCGAAACCAAGAGTCAGTCACTTAACGAACTGAGCCATGCAAGTGCTCCCCACAAAACTTATTCTAAGTAAAAATGTCAGAATTGATGTGCTAATAAACAAAGATTGCTAGAGTTGTACAGAATATTGAGCAGTGAAGAACCTAGAAATCTGATCAGTGCTTTTTTATGTTTTTATAATTAGTTTTAGGACAGCTACTGAACTTGTAACGTCATTTCAAATTTTATTTATAAATAACAAATTTAAGTTTTTCCTAGTTAAAAGAACCAAAGCAGCCAAGGAGGCAATTATGAAACCCTTGAGCGAAGAGGAACTCAAAATCCAAGCCTGAAGGCTAACGTGTGGGCGTAGAAATTCTACAATTTTAGATGACCAACCTAAGGAGGTGATTTAGTCCAGTAGTATCATTTTATAGTGTTCTTCATTTTAGCACAGATTATGCATGGTAA
Source organism: Panthera uncia (assembly GCF_023721935.1). Lineage (NCBI taxonomy): Eukaryota > Metazoa > Chordata > Mammalia > Carnivora > Felidae > Panthera > Panthera uncia. The sequence goes on along the minus strand of NC_064812.1, from coordinate 44,730,143 downwards.
ATTTAATTATAACTGATAAACAAGTAAGACTTCATTATGTAATTAGTAAATTATACAGCCAGCAACCTAACACATCGGGTTTTGTTATCTCCAAGTACTCACTTAAATGCAGCAAACTAAGAACAGAAAATCATCTATTATTAGAAATGATTTTGTCATAACCTATTCAAGGGAATGCAAGTACTTGTGCTTTTGAAAGGAAGTTGACTTACTACTGTTCTTTTATCTCAAATGCAGCCTCTGCGCTCTTAGAATTGTATTGCCAGAACTTCAATAGGGAAAAAAAAAAACAAATTATCTTTCTTCTATCAGAAAAATTAAAGGCAACTTCTCTAAAACTCTAATCATTTTTAGCGAAGGTCTTCCAATATTTGGCTTATTTCTAACGATTCTATGTAATAGGTAAACTCAGTTTCCTCAAGATATATTTTTAATCAACCTTAGAAGGCTCACAAGAAAGTTACACTGCTAAAAATGATTAATTTGACAATACCTTATTGGATTTTATTTTTTATTGGATACACTAGGCAACCGGTGTCGTTACTTTGAAGGATGCAAATTAAAACTATTGTCACTCTCCGCTACACTGAAGGTACTACATCAGAGCGAAGTTGAACCATCATTTATGACTCAGGCACATATTGTAGACTGTGTTAGTTTTTACTGAGGCATGTCAGCCCACAGTCAGATACTGGTTGACAAAGCATCTTGACCTACCTTTCATCAGCAACAGAGAACATCTGGCCCGTGGAAATGCAAAATTAAACTACACTGTTCAGTGTCTTAAGAAACTTCTTTTATTTTCATGCGGGGCTAGCTAAATGCTATGTATTCCCTTTATTCTTCTGGAAAATTATTTTCCAAGCAACGTTCCTCCAAACAGTACTCTGACTAGATGATGCCCTCAAAATGATTTGAAGCTTAGAAAATGTTTATAAATACTACATTAAAACTCCCTCCTGGATATTGACAATGATGCCTGGTAAAAGTGCTAAAGAATATACCCATAGGGGCACCCGGTAGCTAAGTCGGTTAGGCATCTGACTCTTGATTTCAGCTCAGGTCATGATCTCACGGTTCCTGAGTTCGAGCCCCACCTCCAGCTCAGTGCTGACAGTGAGGAAGCTGCTTGGAATTCTCTCTCTCTCTCTCTCTCTCTCTCTCTCTCTCCTTCCCTCTATCCCTCCCCGCCTCAAAATAAATAAATAAACTTAAAAAAACCACACCTATAAAAAAATATTTGTTTAGTTTTTGTTTTATCCTAGCAATTCCCAATGACCATGGAACTCTTTATTCACATAACACCTATTATTATCCTGCAGAATGAATGTTCTATTGAATACACTTTGGAAAATACAAATCTAGCTTTTCTAAACATCATCCATGGTTCCAGCCAGGCTGTGAAATAAATAGTGGGAATACTGTGGATTCATAGTAAATTTAACTTTAGCATTGTAACACTGACATATTAAAAGATGTTATGATAAACAGAAGGTTGTTGAGGACATAGTCCATTATATTGTTCTTTTAGCTTAATCCATGGAAATAATTCTCTTTCAGGTCACAGTATTCCAATAAACCTTCTCCTATGTGATCTTTTTTAAAAAAATCATGAATATCTTGTAATAGAGTATGTTTTCCTCTCTTCATTGACTCTAGAGGTCTCAAAGCGAAAATTCAGACCAATTTTAACAACTATACAGGAGTAAATACTGTACATATTTATATCCTTATGTATGATTTATCATATTTTTTCTTCCCTTTGTTTTCATTGTCCCGAAATTTTCATATTTCCTTTTCAATGCTACTGAACTTTGTAACTTATCTCAATTGTTTCTAAGCCTTGTAAGCCAAGCTGAAACAAAGTAGAGAAAAAGTAAATGAATCCTAATAGTTAAAAGCTTGAAGGACAAAGGACATATGACAAAGGACATAAGACTATTTGTGGTCAGCATAATAATAAGGATAAGGCAAAGTTCTTGAGTCAGAATTAAGGTATTTGCAGTTTATTTATTTAAAAAATTTTTTTAATGTTTATTTATTTTTGAGAGAGAGACAGAGCGCGCGAACAGGGGAAGGACAGAGAGAGAGAGAGACACAGAATCCGAAGCAGGCTCCAGGCTCTGAGCTGTCAGCATGGAGCCTGAGGCGGGGCTCGAACCCATGAACCGTGAGACCATGACCCAAGCTGAAGTCGGATGCCCAACCGACTGAGCCACCCAGGCGCCCTAAGCAGTTTATTTATTTTTTACAACACTGAGTAGCTCTCATTAATCTGAAACTCTCAAAAGTAAGAGCCACCCCATTAGGTATGTACTGTGTACTCTAATCACCAAAAAATTGTTTTCTAGGAATTTTTAAATCATCTTTAAATATCACATATTAATCCAAAACACCCTTTCCTGCTAAAGAATTAAGGTTTTTAATCATATTCACTGTGTTAATATGCTAATATGATTCACTTGCCTACACTAAATATTAAAAAGAGCTAGTTTTAGAAGTTTGTCTCTGAATTATTCATTACTTTAGTAGTTTTCTTCTAGTGTGAAAATATCTAAATGTATAAAGTACTTTTTAAAGTATTAAAAATCATGTCATATACATGTATTTTAACCTCTCAATTTGGATCACTCTCTCGGATTCATACCAGGTGATTTCAAAAAATTAAATATGACCTTTCTAAGAGTTGTCTTTGATTTCCTTTTTTCCTCATTCCCTTATCTACTCTATTATCAGCACGTCAATTCTCTCTCAAAATCTTTATGCTATTCCCCAACCATCATCATCACTTTTTTTGAATAATAAAGTCAAACATCTAGTCTTGCCCCTCTTCAGCCTTTCCCTCCATGCAATCTATGTTCCATTTTATACATAGCATCCCTACATACAGAATTAATTATAAAGCTCTACTGAAGCCTTCATTACTCTGAGCATAATGTCACTCGCTCCCTCTAGGCTGGGTACTTCTGTGGGTGCGCTAAGAACCCTCCGTTATTTCCTACTCTAGCCTAAACACCCTAAACATATTTCATATAATTCTTGTTTTAATTGTCTTTCTTCTCCAATTAGATTATAAAACTGCATGAGGGCAAGGAATGTGTCTTCCTGTTCCTTCATTATGCAGTCCAGTGCCTGGCGCGCCCTCAGTAATTATATTTGAACAAATGAAATCAGCTCACTTACAATGTGGCTCTAAAGATTATCCATGGCAAGGATTTAGAAAATAAAATTTAGCTGAGCAAATGCAAATGTAAGCTAATTATGGAGGGGAATTGACTGAACAAGTTGAAAAGAAATCTGTTTTGAAGATCTTTAAATGGTATTTCAAAATATAATTTGTTCACATGTAAGAAAGAAAATAATAAATATATTTAATATGTATTTAACTTAGTCAAATCACTCGATATCTATCAATACCTACAGAGTGTATTATCCTATGCAGTAATTTTCAAAAAGAAATTTTTTAACTACTCCCACCAGCTATATCTTCTAATTAAGCAACTTAGTCACCGATTTAATGAATAAAATATAAGGAAGAAGATTTATCTTCTCCTTACAAGATCAGAAGTATCCTAGCAATTCTGATTAAATGAATTAAATCAGATAGATGCATGCATTTCCATTTCTTTTCCTAAACTTGACTGAAATAGGGGTAAATGAATTTTAAAAAGTTAATACCATAAGGGTAACGAGGAGAGATGGCCCCAAATCTCTGAACAACGGAATGCTCACGGAGCCTGGAGCTGGCTTAGTGAAAGGGGGCTGAAACTTGCCTGTCTGCAGAGAGATATGCCAAAGGAAACCAAGCTGTTTCAGGTATTGGGGCTACCACGTGTTTTCCGAGGTGGGGCTCCTAGCAGTATCCCCTGTAAATGCTTCCCTACCCTCCGCAAAACTGGAAACCCCTCTCTTCCCGGTACATGCAAGAAAAGAGTGATTTATTCTGAAAAGAAACTGGACAAGAGAGCTTGTGAACTTAGAAACACCCGCCATAGCAGAAGGCAAGAATAAAAGAAAGGAATCAAGTTAAAGTCTACGGTTTGAACAGTGGATGAGACCTTCATCTCATTACCTTTAACTCCTAAATGCTGCCTCCCAGGCATATCACTCACAAGAAACTGCAGGATTTTTCCCCAGAGAAACTTGCCTTCCAAGAAGACTTCTTGATATTAAGAGTTGACGGTTGTTCAAAAAAATGGGAGAGGGAGAAGTAAAAGAAGAGGAAGATGCAGAAGAAGGGGGAAGGAGGGAAGGAGGGAAGGAGGGAAGGAAGGAAAGAAGGAGGGAAGGAAGGAAGGAAAGGAGAAAGATCTTAACTCCTGCTGCGTGAATAGAAGTTCCAATCAGTGACTGACCTTTAAATATAAATGAACTTTTCTGTAAAATCTCTACCACAAAAAAAGGAAAGGTGGGGAGAAAACAGAGACAAGGCATAAAGAAGAAAAATACTTCACAAAAAAATAGAACTAATAGTTTCAGAAAGATGTCATAGAGAAGAGAATGTTCTTTAGAAAAAGGAAAAACTAACCAGAGAACACTTTTCCTGTGAGATTAAAAATTAAGTTAGAAAATCTGAAATTAAAATTTTGAATTAAGTTTGGAAGATATAATCAGGAAAGTGTCCCAGTAAGTAAAAGAAAAAGCCAAACCTTCAAAGAAAATGTAAGAAAAAGAAAAAAGAGTCAATAATTCAGGTGATCTAAAGCGTTCTAGAAAGAGGGAACAAAGAAAAGAAAATAGTCTAGACCATAAGAGGGCCCACTGAGTACCCAGACAATGAATTCAAACATATCCTCCCTCAGACACATTCTTTTTATAAATGTTTTTTAACTTGAGTATAGTTGACACACAGTGTTACGTCTCTCGAGTGAACAACACAGTGATTCAACTAGTCTTTGTATTATGGTATGCTCACCACAGGTGTAACTACCATCTGTCATCATACAACACTATTACAATATCATTGGCTACGTTCCCTATGCTGGTCCTTTTATCCCATGACTTACTCATTCCGTAACTGGAAGCCTGTACCTCCCACTATCCTTCAAACACTCACTCCCTTACACTGGCAACCATCAGTATGTTCTCTATATTTATATTTATGGATCTCCACTTTTTGTTTGTTCATTAGACTCCACATACAAGTGGAATTATATGGTATTTGTCTTTCTAAGTCTGACTTATTTCACTTAGCATAATACCCTCTAGGTCCATTCATGTTGTCACAAATGGTAAGATCTCATCCTTTCTAAAAGCTGAGTAATATTCCAGTGTGTATGTATGTATGTATGTATGTATGTATCTGTATCACATCTTCTTTTTCCATCCTAAGACATATTCCAATGCAATTTCAGAGCACTGGAGAAAATGAAAGAAGAAAGAGGCAAATAAAGAGAAAAAATAGAAAGGACATGGAATTAGGGCAGTAGTTGAACTTTTCATTAATAGTGGAGCAAAGCCTTTTAAATCTTTGAGAGGAAACAATTAGCAACCTACAATTCTACATCTGGACAAACTATAAAGTACATGTGAGATTAGATTAAAAACTGTTTAAGAAGTAGAAGGTCTCAAATTTATTTCCTTGCATATTTTCTCCGAAGGCTAAGAGGGGATGTAGTTCACCAAAATGAAGGAGTAAACCAAGAGCTGTAAGGAAGGCATGTGATCCAATACAGGAAAAGAAAAAAGGAATTCCTAGGATAATGATGAAGGGAAGTCCCACAATGGCAGCTGTGTAGCAAGAAGCCTCAATAATAGATTCCCTGATGTGTCTGACTATATTGATAGGCATTTTATAGTTCTATAAAATAATATGGGAATAAGTAATGATTTGTAATAGAAAATTAAATTCAAAAGGAGGAGAGACAATTATTCTTTTTTTTTTTTTAAGTAATCTCTATACCCAGTGTGGGGCTCAAACTCATGACTCTGAGATCAAGAGTCAGATGCTCTACCAAATGAGCCAGCCAGGTGCCCCAAAAGGATATACAATTATTAACAAATCCAAAAAAAATCTGAAAAGTCATACAGTGCCAAAATATAATATATTACTTGGCTAAGCTGTGAACATAATTTACCTAATCATAAAAAATATAAACATTAAGCATTAATTGAAAAAAATATTAAAACTCTACCTGGAGCACGGAATCGAGAAAAGGACTATGAGTGGGGGAAGGGATGTTATGAGTGCTAAATCCTCAACCTGCATTGTACAGGGTAATAGGTAATATCTAAAATCAAAAAGAAAAAAGGGTAAACAAACAATTTAAACACATGTACATAATACCAGCACAGCAGCTGGAAATGCTGGAAGTATTTGGAGGATGGTATTTGGGGATGATCACTATTTTCCTTATAGGCTTTACAATCCTATTTAACATTGAAATTATGCACATGAATTACTCTACTAAAAATAAAAATTAGAAGGAAAAAAATGCAAATCATCTACACTTGCTTAAACCTGTTCGTCCCTTAGATTATCCTGCAGTGGAAGACCACTGTGACCTCAGCCCTGCCCAGGCTTACACTCTGGAAGTTTTCATTAATACTTAGGTTCTAAGGAAAATTTTTTTGTCTCCTATGAGGGCTGAATAACAAAAGAAAACCTTCCTGACAGGGCAAGGCATTATGAACTTAACTCTTAAAAATCAAACTTAGGGGTGCCTGGGTGGCTCAGTCGGTTAAGCGTCCGACTTCGGCTCAGGTCATGATCTCACAGTTTGTGGGTTCAAGTCCTGTGTCAAGTTCTGTGCCGACAGCTCAGAGCCTGGAACCTGCTTCAGGTTCTGTGTCTCCCTCTCTCTCTGCCCTTCCCCCACTCAGTCTCTCTCTCTCTCAAAAGTAAATAAACATTGAAAAAAATGTATTAAAAAATCAAACTTAGGGTTCGAGTTAAAAGTTAGTTGAACAAGAATTCCTATAACTACTTATAACTTCTTATTTTTTCCCCAGTAGTTTATCTAATTATGGACACCAGAGTTAACTCCCTTTACTACAAGTTTAATTTTTTAAAAAGCAGAAAAAATTTTGACAAATTATAATAAGAATTTTTCTTGAATCTAGAAACCACAAAACTTCTGATTAAGTGCACTTGGATAAAACCACAAGACCATGAGCGGTGGTCAAATCTATGTGATCGTGACCTACATGTACAGATTGATGTCACCGTGACAAATGTCCGGTTACTTACCAGGAATGTGTTTCCACAATGCCCACACACGACCCTTGTACCTTCTGGTTGGACTGGCAATGCAGGTTGAGCTGGTTGTTCTTCAGAAATAAGCATTACTGGTCCAAGGTTAATTATGCGTCTACTGTGGAGAGAGAAATGAAACAACGTCATTATCCCACAAATGGACTGAGGGCAAAACCTGTAATATATGACCAAAAACATGGAATATAGCATTGAAAATAAATAAATGTCAGGTTTCGAAGCTAAATTCACAGAAAGTAACAATAAGCAACACTTCAAAAGCAAAAAAAAAAAAAAAGAGAGTTTTTAATATTTTTGATGGAAACCATACATTATAGTGTTGGTTCCTAATCAATGACCTTGGGAACCATTTCACTGCCTTTTTCAAGTTCTTATAAGTCCAAATCAGAAAATAGTTTTTATCATTCACTATCTAGGAACACAAGTTGAGTTTTGTAGAAAACTACAAAAGTTAAAATATTCCACATCAATAAATACGTTGCGTGCCATGAAGGTACCAAAGTGCTGAGTCACAACCAAATTTCTCTGAGTAGGTTGGTATTCCTTGATGTCTATTTAATCACAGTTGGACAAAAAGGAAGATGAGAAGGCTTCTTTCTCTTCCCTCGCCTGCCATCAGATGGGGTTGCAAATGATTCATAGAAAGGTCAAAGAGCCAGAAATCACAGAAAAAACACAGGTAAAGTCTTGATAGACTCCGATCTGGGCACATCTATAATGGCATTTGATATGGGCAAATAGCTCCAGAATTTACTGCCTAGAGTATGTTCAGCAAAGACCAGTATAGTACATGGTAAGGTACACAATGATGACTAAAACACTTCCAGATTAAGATGAATTTCATCAAAGGTAAACTAGGCAGTTACTTTTATTTATTTTTTTCCCTTTGGAACATCTTTATTTGAGTTGATCTTAATCACTCATATATACATTACAGTTGGGTGACACCTCCCTTCACTGATGTAACAGGGGTCTGAAATGGCTTACAAATAGTGTTCTTAGAAACACCTTTATTACAACTATTTAAACATTTGACTGCATGCATTACAGAAGGGGTTTATTCCATTCACTCATATAATACCAGTGTGAATACAGGTTGCAACTAGAGATCTCATAAATATCCTTATTACAAGTATTCCTAATAACTTCACTATATACACAACAATGAGGATAAGTGGTTACTTTTAAATAAGTTTCATGAGTCACCAATTTATTACACTGCATTAAGTACTGACATAATATCAAGAAATCCTTCATTGCTCATTCAAGAATATTATATCTTATAAATACTTGTGACCATTAATTTCAAACTAATCATATCATTCCTTTAACAAAGGGAAAATAATAATCTAACTCCTGTAATTACTTTGAGGACAAAGACTCTAGAACAAAGCCTGGCACATAATAAGCCTTTAATAAATACTAGTTGAATGAACGAATGAATGAATGAATGAATGAATGTTTATCTCTTACCAGTTAGGTCTCGGACATCCTATTCGCCGAGATGTGTCCTTACAAATGAGGAGACAATTACAAGGGCATCTAACATATTTCTTCCCTGTTGGGGGGTTTTTGATTGGCTAGATAAGGGAAGAAAATGCAAACACAGCAAATTAACCAAAGGACAGATTGCCAAAGCTTGTTTATGTATAAAAAGGAAATGATTCCTTAAAAACGTAGGCTCCCCATAGTGCTATCAAAGTACAGGTTAAGGAAAAGTGCATCATAAGTGGTTTTAAATAGCTCAGATGTTGGCAAGCACTCTATGAAGTCTGGGGGCTGCAGAAATTTAATTGTGAAGGGCGTATTTCAAAGTTCACTTGCACTGCCCTTTCAATATGAGAAGAAAATTTAAGCGCACAACAAAAATTGTTTTCCCTTTAAAGTTTTAGGACAAGACAAAGTCATCTATCTGTCCCACCAGGTACAAACATTCACTAGTTTCTTGCACCTGTCTGGGAAGAGTGAGCTCATTAAGAATAGTGGGCAAAGAGGAGTGTATGATAAATTTGAACTTGACTGCCTGGAATATAAGAAGTGATCATTTTATTACATCTTTTAACTTAAAAACAAACAACCTGCAATAACTCTTAATGCTAACGTCTTTTTAACTTTACAGTAAATGTAAAAACAAAGAAAACAATCCTTTCAACACTAGGATTCAGGCCTGTTAAAGTAAATAACCTATGAAGCAATGGAAGGACTAGAACATCACTCTCCTGGGCATGCCTGCCAAAAATGTACAACCTGAATCCAGTCATGAGGGAATACCAGACAAACCCAAACTGAGGAACATTCTACAAAACATCTTGCCTGTACTTTTTGAAAATATCAAGGCAGTACAAGACAAAGAAAGACTACATTTCAGATTAAGGGAAATTAAAGAGACATGACATCAAATATGACATGCAATTCTGGATTCACTCCTGGACCATGTTGTTTGTTTGTTTGTTTGTTTGTTTGTTTGTGTTTTCTAATGGAACCATTGAGCAAATATGAGTTAGGTCAAAAGATCAGATAACAGCCTTGTGTTAATGTTAATTTCCTGCATTTGATAACTGTACTATGATTGTATAAGTGACTGTCCTTTTTTTTTTTTTTTTTTTTTTTAAGGAAATTCACACTAAAATATTTAGGAGTAGAGGGGCCTCTGGGTGGCTCAGTCAGCTAAGCATCCAACTTCAGCTCAGGTCATGATCTTGCAGTTTGTAAGTTCAAGCCCCGCGTCAGGCTCTGTGCTGACAGCTCGGAGCCTGGAGCCTGCTTCTGATTTTGTGTCTCCCTATCTCTCTGCTCCTCTCCTGTTCACGCTCTGTGTCTCTCTCTCTCTCTCAAAAATAAATAAACATTAAAAAAAATTTTTTTAATGTTTAGGGATAGAAAGCCCCATGTCTGCAATTACCTTAAAAGGTTCTTAGAAAGAAAGAAAGAAAGAAAGAAAGAAAGAAAGAAAGAAAGAAAGA